>NW_027397063.1:42974727-43163196 GCF_003265705.2 Callorhinus ursinus
TTTCTTTCTTTCTTTCTTTCTTTCTTTCTTTCTTTCTTTCTTTCTTCTTTCTTTCTTTCTTTCTTTTTAAATGCTCTTCTTTCTTTTTTCAAACAACTTCTTATCAATTACTTTTATAATTTTTTTATAAATTTCATCTTTACAGTCATATTCCATCCCTTCATCGTATCAACCCTTATTTTGTACATATATAAGTCTTTCTTTCTTTAAAATTTTGGGAGGCACTTTCTTCTAACAGACCAAAATACACCCAAAATCTAGTGTGTGGCACTGATCTATGCACCAGCCAATCATATTTGATCATATTCTGTTTTTTGTTTTGTTTTGTTCTGTTTTTGTTTGTTTTTATCTCTTTCTTTTTCTTTTTTTTTTCCTCTTTCTTTTTTCTTTCTTTCCCTTTCTTTTCCCCTGGTTTCAGGTCTTTTCTGATTTGTTTAGAGTATATTATCAGGGGACATTGTTACCCTGTTAGCATTTTGATCTCTCATTCATCTATTCTCCTCTGGACAAAATGACAAGTTGGAAAAAATCACCTCAACAAAAACAACAAGAGGTAGTACCGTCTGCCAGGGACCTACTCAATACGGACATTAGTATGATGTCAGACCTAGAGTTCAGAATCATGATTTTAAAGATATTAGCTGGGCTTGAAAAAAGCATGGAAGTTATTAGAGAAACCCTTTCTGGAGAAATAAAAGAACTAAAATCTAACCAAGTCGAAATCAAAAAGGCTATTAATGA
Source organism: Callorhinus ursinus (assembly GCF_003265705.2). Lineage (NCBI taxonomy): Eukaryota > Metazoa > Chordata > Mammalia > Carnivora > Otariidae > Callorhinus > Callorhinus ursinus. The sequence continues at coordinate 42,975,469 of NW_027397063.1, forward strand.
GGTGTAATCAAAAACGGGGGCACTAACTGCTAGGATAAATGAGGCAGAAGAGAGAATCAGCAATATAGAAGACCAAATGATGGAAAATAAAGAAGCTGAGAAAAAGAGAGAAAAAAAGCTACTTGATCATGAGGGCAGAATTCAAGAGATAAATGAGGCCATAAGACGAAACAACATTAGAATAATTGGGATCCCAGAAAAAGAAGAAAGAGAGAGAAGGGCAGAAGGTATATGGGAGCAAATTATAGCAGAGAAATTCCCTAATTTGGGGAAGGAAACAGACATCAAAATCCAGAAGGCACAGAGAACCCCTCTCAAAATCAATAAAAGTAGGTCAACAACCCGACATCTAATAGTAAAACTTACGAGTCTCAGAGACAAAGAGAAAATCCTGAAAGCAGCTCAGGAGAAGAGATCTGTAACCTACAATGGTAGAAACATTAGATTGGCAACAGACCTATCCACAGAGACCTGGCAGGCCAGAAAGGACTGGCATGATATATTCAGAACACTAAATGAGAAAAATATGCAGCCAAGAATACTATATCCAGCTAGGCTGTCATTGAAAAGAGGAGAAATAAAAAGCTTCCAGGACAAACAAAAACAAAAGGAAATTGCAAACACCAAACCAGCCCTACAAGAAATATTAAAAGGGGTCCTCTAAGCAAAGAGAGAGCTTAAAAGCAGCATAGACCAGAAAGGATCACAGATGATATACAGTAACAGGCACCTTACAAGCCATACAATGGCACTAAATTCATATCTTTCAATAGTTACCTTGAATGTACATGGGCTCAATGCCCCAATCAAAAGACACAGGCTATCAGATTGGATTAAAAAACAAGATCCATCAATATGCTGTCTGCAAGAGATTCATTTTAGACCCAAAGACACCCCCAGATTGAAAGTGAGGGGGTGGAAAATCACTTACCATGCTAATAGACACCTAAAAAAGCTGGGGTGGCAATCCTTATATCAGACAAATTAGATTTTAAATCAAAGACTGTAATAAGAGATGAGAAGGACACTATATCCTACTTAAAGGGTCTATCCAACAAGAAGATCTAACAATTGTAAATATCTATGCCCCTAACATGGGAGCAGCCAATTATATAAGCCAATTAATAACAAAAGCAAAGAAACACATCGACAACAATACAATAATAGTGGGGGACTTTAACACCCCCCTGACTGAAATGGACAGATCATCTAAGCAAAAGATCAACAAGGAAATAAAGAGTTTAAATGACACACTGGACCAAATGGACTTCACAGATATATTCAGAACATTCCATCCCAAAGCAACGGAATACACCTTCTTCTCTAGTGCCCATGGAACATTGTCCAGAATAAACCACGTCCTAGATCACAAATCAGGTCTCAACCAGTACCAAAAGATTGGGATCATTCCTTGCATATTTTCAGACCACAGTGCTTTGAAACTAGAACTCAATCACAAGAGGAAAGTCGGAAAGAACTTAAATACATGGAGGCTAAAGAGCATCCTACTAAAGAATGAATGGGTCAAGCAGGAAATTAAAGAAGAATTAAACAAATTCATGGAAACTAATGAAAATCAAAACACAACTGTTCAAAATCTTTGGGATGCAGCAAAGGCAGTCCTAAGAGGAAAGTATATAGCAATACGAGCCTTTCTCAAGAAACAAGAAAGGTTTCAAACACACAACCTAACCCTACACCTAAAGGAGCTAGAGAAAAAACAGCAAATAAAGCCGAAACCCAGCAGGAGAAGAGAAATAATAAAGATCAAAGCAGAAATCCATGAAATAGAAACCAAAAGAACAGTAGAACAAATCAATGAAACTAGGAGCTGGTTCTTTGAAAGAATTAACAAGATTGATAAACCCCTGGGCAGACTTATCAAAAGACAAGAGAAATGACCCAAATCAACAAAATCATGAATGAAAGAGGAGAGATCACAACCAACACCAAAGAAATAAAAACAATTATAAGAACATATATTGAGCAAATCTATGCCAGCAAATCAGATAACCTGGAAGAAATGGATGCATTCCTAGAGATGTATCAACTACCAAAACTGAACCAGGAAGAAACAGAAAACCTGAACAGACCTACAACCACTAAGGAAATTGAAGCAGTCATCAAAAATCTCCAACAAACAAGAGCCCAGGGCCAGATAGCTTCCCACAGGAATTCTACCAATCATTTAAAGAAGAATTATTACCTATTCTTCTGAAACTGTTCCAAAAAATAGAAATGGAAGGAAAACTTCCAAACTCATTTTATGAGGCCACCATTACCTTGGTCCCCAAACCAGACAAAGACCCCATCAAAAAGAAGAATTACAGACCAATATCCTTGATGAACATGGATGCAAAAATTCTCACCAAAATACTAGTCGACAGGATCCAACAGTACATTAAAAGGATTATTCACTACAAAGTGGGATTTATCCCTGGGCTGCAAGGTTGGTTCAACATCTGCAAATCAATCAATGTGATACAATACATTAACAAAAGAAAGAACAAGAATCAAATGATCCTCTCAATAGTTGCAGAAAAAGCATTTGACAAAGTTCAGCATCCTTTCTTGATCAAAACTCTTTAGAGTATAGGGATAGAGAGTACGTACCTCAATATCATAAAATCCATCTATGAAAAACTTACAGCGAATATCATTCTCAATGGGGAAAAACTGAGAGCTTTCTCCCTGAGGTCAGGAATGTGGCAGGGATGTTCACTATCACCACTGCTATTCAACATAGTATTAGAAGTCCTAGCCACACCAAATCAGCAAAAAAGAAGTCAAACTCTCACTGTTTGCAGATGATATGATACTTTATCTGGAAAACCCAAAAGATTCCACCCCAAAACTGCTAGATCTCATACAGGAATTCAGTAACGTGGCAGGATATAAAATCAATGTACAGAAATCAGTGGCATTCTTATACACCAACAACAAGACAGAAGAGAGAGAAATTAAGGAGTCAATCCCATTTACAATTGCACCCAAAACCATAAGATACCTAGGAATAAATCTAACCAAAGAGGTAAAGGATCTGTACCCAGAAAACTACAAAATACTCATGAAAGAAATTGAGGAAGACACAAAGAAATGGAAAGACGTTCCATGCTCATGGATTGGAAGAACAAATATTGTGAAGATGGCAATGCTACCTAAGGCAATCAACACATTCAATGCAATCCCCATCAAAATACCATCCACTTTTTTCAAAGAAATGGAGCAAATAATCCTAAAATTTGTATGGAACCAGAAAAGACCCCAAATAGCCAGAGGAATCTTGAAAAAGAAAAGCAAAGCTGGTGGCATCACAATTCCGGACTTCCACCTCTATTACAAAGCTGTCATCATCAAAACAGTATGGTACTGGCACAAAAACAGACACATAGATCAATGGAACAGAATAGAGAGCCCAGAAATGGACCCTCAACTCTATGGTCAACTACTCTTGGACAAAGCAGGAAAGAATGTCCAATGGAAAAACACAAAAAATTGGACAGCCACATGCAGAAGAATGAAACTGGACCATTTCCTTACACCATACACAAAAATAAACTCAAAATGGTTGAAAGGCCTAAATGTGAGACAGGAGTCCATCAAAATCCTAAAGGAGAACACACGCAGCAACCTCTTCGACCTCAGCCGCAGCAACTTCTTCCTTGAAACATTGCCAAAGGCAAGGGAAGCAAGGGCAAAAATGAACTATTGGGATTTCATCAAGATAAAAAGCTTTTGCACAGCAAAAGAAACAGTCAACAAAACCAAAACACAACCGACAGAATGGGAGAAGATATTTGCAAATGCATATCAGATAAAGGGCTAGAGTCCAAAATCTATGAAGAACTTATCAAACTCAACATCCAAAGAACGAATAATCCAATCAAGAAATGGGCAGAAGACATGAACAGACATTTTTCCAAAGAAGACATCCAAATGGCCAACAGACACATGAAAAAGTGCTGAACATCGCTTGGCACCGGGGAAATCCAAATCAAAACCTCAATGAGCTACCCACCTCACACCAGTCAGAATGGCTAAAATTAACAAGTCAGGAAATGACAGATGTTGGTGGGGTTGCAGAGTAAGGGGAACCCTCCTACACTGTTGGTAGGAATGCAAGCTGGTGCAGCCACTCTGGAAAACAGTATGCAGGTTCCTCAAAAAGTTGAAAATAGAGCTATCATACAACCCAGCAATTGCACTACTGGGTATTTACCCCAAAGATACAAATGTAGGGACCCAAAGGGGTACGTGCACCCCGATGTTTATAGCAGCAATGTCCACAGTAGCCAAACTGTGGAAAGAGCCAAGATGTTCCTCGACAGATGAATGGATAAAGAAGAAGTGTTATATATATACAATGGAATATTATGCAGCCATCAAAAGGAATGGAATCTTGCCATTTGCAACAACATGGATGGAACTGGAGGGTGTTATGCTGAGTGAAATAAGTCAATCAGAGAAAGACATGTATCATATGACCTCACTGATATGAGGAATTCTTAATCTCAGGAAACAAATTGAGGGTTGCTGGAATGGGGGTGGGATGGGAGGGATGGGGTGGCTGGGTGATAGACATTGGGGAGGGTATGTGTATGGTGAGCGCTGTGAATTGTGCAAGACTGTTGAATCACAGATCTGCACCTCTGAAATAAATAATGAAATATATGTTAAGAAAAATAAAGAAGAACAAGAAGATAGCAGGAGGGAAGAATGAAGTGGTGAAATCGGAGGGGGAGACGAACCATGAGAGATGATGGACTCTGAGACACAAACTGAGGGTTCTAGAGGGGAGGGGGGTGGGGGGATGGGTTAGCCTGGTGATGGGTATTAAAGAGGGCATGTTCTGTGTGGAGTACTGGGTGTTATGCACAAACAATGAATCATGGAACACTGCATCAAAAACTAATGATGTAATGTATGGTAATTAACATAACAATAAAAATTTAAAGGGGAAAAAAAACTGCAATGGGGCAGTAGTTTGGAGATGGTACTCTAAGAATGAGTCACCATCATCCAGGAAGTAGTATTCCCCTTAAATCAAATCGGTAACAGTTATGTAGTGCTATTTTCAACAGGACAAATACATAGATTCAGGTACCAAGAGGTGGGTATAGAAATGACTCTGCTTATTTTCACTTCCATTGATTTTATAAGTTATACATTCTTCCTTTCCTCACAACTCTGGGTTCTGCAGTCAAGACACCCTGATTAGCAAATGGGAAGCACTTACCCTAGGAAACAAGGCAAGAATTCCAAGAGTTCCCTACACCTGCCACCCAATCTGTTTGGGTTCCTTATGTCAGGAAACAGTCAAGGAAAGGAGTCACCATCATGGCAATGGTAAATGGCTCTGGTCATCAGTGAAAACTGGGACTACTGTTACACAGAGGGGGCAGGAGAATATGTTTGCAACTTTCTCTCCAATGAGATGACTTTTGGTATTTGTTTTCCTAATATTGAAGATAATTGGGGAAGTGAAATGACCTGGCCAAAGAAAGCATGGTTAACAGGTGTTCAGACCACCCAGGGATGAGGGTTCCAGATCAATGGTGTATTGGAGCCAGTTCATACTGACCTTCAAGCTGAGCACCATTTTTGTACATCTCTTCCAAATGCCATGTTCAGTGATATAACATTGGTAGCTTGAAATTAACCACAATGAAGTTATTTACATGACAGAAATCGGTAAATGCTAGACATCAGAGTATTTATTTGTTTAGGGAGATCCAGTTTGCCAGCACGCATGGGTCTGGATTGCCTACAAGGTAAGCTGTCTAATCAGCAGAATTAATCATTGGGTGAGAGAAACCTAGATTGGGTAGTAGAGAAGGGAGGTGGTAAGAATCAATTGCAGTCCCAAAACCAGTTGCAGCAAGGAGGCTGCTGTTCCTCCCACTAACTTTTGTCTTGTGAGTTTCTCCAATAAAGAGGTCACCAGAATGGTTGGGAAGAGATGCACAAAAATGATTCTCAGCTTGAAAGTTGATTGAGTTTGCAGGTTTTGCTCTCCAGAGAGCACAATCTGAAACTGAGTTTAATGAGCAGAATATTCATTAGGGAGTGTCTTTAGGATCAATACTAGTGGAATGCAGAAGGAGAAAGTAAGATTGACCAAGTGTAGAATGCAAGCTGTGAAGTAGGCCTGGACAGCTTCCATCAGTTTCATGGGGGAACTCTGAACCTGAAATATCCATTAGAGTCCTAATTCTTTGTGCCAAAATGGACAGGTCTGAATATGCCATCTTGATCAGGCACTGGGTGGAGCCCCTAAAATTTGGCCAAAGCAGCTCTTTGAAGCTGAGGCAATCCCTAAAGGGACTGATCAATGAAGACTGCCTACTGATGACATTACCAGCAGCCCAGCAGCAAATGCTTCCTTAAGGATGAGTTTGAACAGAGCCTCTCTGTGCCTACCACATCCTCTCTTCAGGACTCATTCCCCCAGCTGCTAAAGGGCTGGAAGCTGATGTCTGTCAGCTAAGAGTCCCTTTGAGAATTGCCCTCGGCCAAAGAAAGTCTCCCTGTCAAAATTCACATTCCCTCCTTGGGAAAAGCTCATATCCAAAGACTGGTTGTACTGGGGGAAGGGATTTAACAGTCCAGCCCTCTTGTCTCAAAAGTGTCCATTGCAAAGCACTATCCTAGCAGGAAAGCCCTCCTGGGATTATATGCAACCTCTGTTGTGACGATATCACAAATTGATCATCCCGCTCCCAACTCCCTCTTCCTTTAGTCCTCCCTAAGTGCAGATGGCTCCCAACTCCCTCTTCCTTTAGTCCTCCCTAAGTGCACATCAGAGGATGACCCAGGGCAAAAACATCCTCCAAAGAAATCTGCCTCAGTGTTTGTTTCCCAGGCAATCTGATCTAAAAAGTGATGAAAGTCAAAGGAGCAACTCTCAATCTGTATAACAAAGGATATGACAGAGGGAAAGAGCAGTGCCACTGAAGCATATCAAGTCTATTCAACCCAGACTTGATAGGTTGTGGAGATACAAAAAGGGTTCCAGGCAACCTCCTCGGGTAAGATATTATCCATCTCCAGTGCTGCCCAGCTAGAGTGGAGCCCTTAACCCATCCTAATTATGATAATGTAATAGTTAATTTTTACATGCAGATATATATAACTGAAACTTAACTGTGTTAGCTTAAAAGAATAAGGGTTATTTTTTCTCATCTATTAAGAAGTTTTCAGGTAGGTAGTCCAAAGTCGGTATGGCAGATCCCTAATGTCACCAGTGACCCAGGTTTATTCTCTCTTTCAGCTCCACCATTTTTAGTGTGTGACTGTTTTCCTCAGGTTCACAGCATAATTGCTGAATTCAACATTGGTTTTCTTTTTCCATAGGAAGAATGAAAAAGAATGAGAATGGGTGAGGTCAAGGGCAAATGGTAACCAGCAGAAGTCAAATGACTTTGTCCCCTTTAAAATGTTTTTCCAAACACCTGTCCCAAGCAATTTCTGTTTCTATCTCATTAATCACACCGGTTCCTAGGCACACCTAAATGCCAAAGAACCCAGGGAGCTGGTGGTCACCTAGCTCCTCAAGCAAATTCAGATTCTGTTGATCAGGAAACCAGACGAAACAGGTAATGGTTAGACAGCTAGTAGTATCTATAATAGATTACCCTAAAAGTAAAATCAAAATAAACAGCAAAAATATTTATCATTGTTACTATGGATTATACATGGCTCAGTAAATTTGAAACTAATTTTTTCTTGTCTATGTATGTATAACAAGCTGTTTCCAAATAACAAAAAATATGTTGTAATGTTTAGAAGAACTCACTGAAAAAAAAGGAGGGCAGTTAACGTTTGATGAAAAATCAAATATATATGCAAAATAAAAAAAGGTTAAGTTGATAATGTAGGAGCAATTTTTCCTTTCCTGTATCGTGTTAGTTTAAATTGAAAACACTAAAGATCAGGAAAGAATCCAACTTATCCCAACTTCTGTTTAAGTAAAACTTTCCATTGAACTCACAAACCCAGTTCAATGAGCATTTTATTCACACTGTGACTTACACAGAATCTCAAAATGATTTATAAAGTTAAGTAATACAATTACACAGTTAAATAACCACAAAGGGAGAAGAAAATTAAGAGAGCTTTAGGCAAGAGAGAAGAGACTTTCAAGAACTATATGAAAAGAAGAAGAGATAGCGTCAATGATGCAGAGAAATGCAAGAAGTTTCCTCCAGATGCCAAGAGCAATAAAGGAAAACACTTTGGATCCTATCTCATGAGAAAACACCATGGAAGGAAGGGAGAAGTAATGTCAGAGACCTGAGGGAATGGGTTGGAATGGAGACAAATATTTCTTGAAATACATTTTCTAGCTACAAGCAGATATAAAATTTTAAAGAATGTTGGGTATAAAAACATTTTGAGATACTGAAATCATTGGATAGCACATGTATGTATATGATTCCAAAATTCCTACCATACAACTAGACAGAGTTCCCAAGGCATGAAACATGAGAACATATCTGCTTCACAGATGTAACAGGACCAACGGTATCAGTTTAAACGGGCCCTCTCCCTCCACCCTGCTGTCCTTAGACCACAGTGTTTGATGTGTTAGAAATAAATCTGTTATGTAAACCTTTTTCTTTTATGTTAAAGGCAGTCCACACCTCAAAGACCATCTCTGCTACAGGGAGAAAGGCAATAAATGTGGTTTGTTGGTTTGATAAGTCTCTTTATTCAGCCTCCCCACCTCCCCTACCCATTCCATCCACTGTTATTCTTTCTTTATGTGGACCATTTAGCCACAGCTTATTCCCCTGGCTTATGTCCTAGTTTTGTCCTTTTGAATACGATTCTGAGGTATAATGAACACGGTACTGAATTTAAAAATAAAAAAAAAGGAACTTAGTAACTTTCTCAGCTATTCTAGAGTGTATTCATCAATGTGCCCCTTAACCTTTTTGAGCTTCATTGTCCTCATCTATGAGAGAGGATAACAGTTCAAAGACCACTGAGACAGAAACAATTAAAATTAATTTTATGACAGAGAGAAGAGACAAATGAGGCATAGTTAAGAAGGAAAGATGGTATCAGTAAAACAAAAAAATGGCAGTTTATTCCAATATTATAAAAGGAATTATATAAAACCTATGTGAGGGCTTTGAGAATTTTAAACACATACATCTAAACTAGTCAGTTCAGGAAAGTCAGTTCTAGAGGAAGTAGAATCAGTTATGAGGACCATCTTTGCAGATGAAAAAGTACTGGGGCCATCTCTCCCACATTAACTAAACCATCCAGATCTCCTTTTAGAAACCTTCTTTAGGGGCGCCTGGGTGGCTCAGTCAGTTAAGCGTCTGCCTTCAGCTCAGGTCATGATCCCAGGGTCCTGGGATTGAGCCCCATGTCTGGCTCCCTACTCAGCAAAGAGCCTGCTTCTCTCTTTCCCTCTGCCTGCCGCTCTGCCTACTTGTGCTGTCTGTCAAATAAATAAATAAATAAATAATATCTTTAAAAAAAAAAAAAGAAACCTTCTTTAATATGGGTACCTTCTGGAAATGTTATATTACATCATTCTATTGTAGCCAACCCACAGGATGTCCTCACACACCATCTCTTCTCTAGAAGATATTTGAAAGTATAATCCTCCTTCATTGGCCTTTGTACTGCATGTCTAATTAGTGTAAAATTGGGGGATGCTAATGATAGGCAAAATTATATGTAATAGATACTGAAATAGCAGTTTTTGGTTACTCAAAACCCTGTCTTGTGCACTCTGTTTGTGGTAGAATGTGGATTTAATTAGCAGGTTTCTTTGCCTTTTATTGTCCTGCTTGATGGAGAGAGTTGCAACAAAAAGAGTCTAAGTTGAATTACCTGGCATGTGTACATCAGAATGGAATAAAATGCACAATGAGGAGGGAGGAGTAGGACGAGACAGAAGAGCGAGCAGAGATGAGGGTGGGGAGGACATTGGGAAAGAGGGATTGACAGCGGGCGCCTGGGTGGCTCAGTCGTTAAGCGTCTGCCTTTGGCTCAGGTCATGGTCCCAGGGTCCTGGGACTGAGCCCCACACTAGGCTCCCTGCTCAGCGGGAAGCCTGTTTCTCCCTCCTTAATTCCCCCCTGCTTGTGTTCCCTCTCATGCTGTGTGTCTCTCTCTGTCAAATAAATAAATAAAATCTTAAAAAAAAAGGAGGGGTTGACAACTACTTGGGGAGCAGCTCTAGTGACAGAAGATGTTTTGGGGACTCTGATAAGAAGGGAGAAATTAAGACATTTTACTATGTGTCATGCAAAGCATTTCTCTATTTTTCTTTTGTGTAAAACACACCTTTCCTTTCAAGCCTTTTATTTTAATATCTGACTTGTATTTTCTTTTATAAATGACTCTCTGCTGAGACAGGTCATGAGACAATGTAGGTGAGATAAGCATAGGGATATCTATATAGAGACATATTATTTATACACACGCACACACACACAAAGTTTTACAATGGTGGAAAGTTATGAGTTTGGGAAAAGAAATACTGACATACATTTACAACAACAACCTTAGAGGCACCATATATCTTGATTCCTCTGGGATCTATTACGATTTCAAATCAGAGTTCAACAGTGACAATCCAAGACTGTTCTACTAGTGGTTCTAATGAAACAGAAGGATTAAATGGGACAAATGATGCCTAATGCAAAATAAATCAAATTCTAAAAACAAAACAACACCCAGCTCCTATGACAACATCATAAAACTTGCCTTTAAATCTTATGTCTCCTTCTTTTGAAAGAAGGGAGTATTCATATGGGGAATTTTCCCTTCTATGTCTCTCTAGCTACCAATTTGACCCTTCCTTTGAAAAATTCCCGAGGCCCCAAATGTACCATTTACAATAAATTATAATCCAAAGCTCATAATTTTAATTGCTTTAGGATGATTACTCTCACCTCAGTTTGTTGTTCTCCTTGGCTTCCACATGATGTTTTCATAAAGTTGTCATCCAACAGAGGTTGTTTATTAAAAATGTTGCAGTGAGAACAAGATAGTGATGGATATAAAAAGCCAGGAGGAGTCACTATCACTGAAAATTGCTTTAGTCAGTGCAGTTAAATGAAAACATATGCTGATAAGAGTCATATTTTTCATTAAAGCATATTCTGTGGCTTAATTTGTTCTACAAGCCCAACCGCCTCTTCCCACTGTTTCTGTCTAAGCACAATAATACTTTCTCTCTTTAATTATCTTAACAGCAGCCTGTAAATAAACACAATAGCTTAATTGTACTTATTTGTGAGCTATCTGTTTTAGTGTGGTTCTAATGATTACCTTTTCCAATTATTTTTGTGAAGCTGCTGCTCATAAAAATAAGATAAAAGCCAGTGGCTATAGTAACAAAGAGTTGAAGAGTACATTAAGAAAAGCAGAGAACTGCATTGTAGAAAGAATGGAAAGAGCTTCAGATACCAGCCAATCCTACCTACCAATTCATCACCCTCATTAGAGACTGAGACCTAGGTAAAGGACTAGCCAAAACATTCATTAACTGTTGGCTGTTTGTTGCTGAGATGTTACAACTCAGACCTCCCTAGGAATTGTCCGCAGAGGAGCGTGCTATCTCACCCTGGATTACACTCTTCCTCTGGAACACCCCAATCAGAGAACATCCCAGTTTAAGACATCTCCAAATATCATACGAGCTCTAGGACTCCCCTTGTGATAAGCCAAGGCCTTTGGTGCAATTTCACCATAACTCAAATTCTCTCTCTCCACAGTCCTGCTTCTCTCTTTCCTCCCAGGAACTGTTCCCAGTAGCATTCTCCAATAAATATTCTGCACAGAAATTCCTACCTCAGAGTTCGTTTCCCAGGGAATCCAGTCCATGGCACACAGTAGGACCAATCTAACAGTTGTCTAATTGCCAACTTCAGAAACTAATGAATATTCTAAAGTGTCTGAATTTTTAATCACATTTTAAAGGTCAGGAGATTAAAGAAAATAATAAAGTGAAGAATTTGAATTCCTAATCAATTATTCCTCAGGATTAAACTAAGAATTGTAAGTTCTCTTGTCACTGCAATTTAGACAAAGACTAGCTTCTGAACTCAGTCACTTGTATTAGGCAAAGATTTACTGAGTCTCTGCTATGTATCCCACGTAATGCAAAGAACTAAGAATGTTAAGACAAATATGACACAGGCCCTGTTATCAAGAAGCAGAGATTTAATCAATTATTTACAACGAAGTATGGCAATAAAGCATTTGAAATATGTATCATATAAAGAAATAGGATAAAGGAAAAATGATAATTCAGTTTTGGTGAATCCAAGGAATCCTCACAGAGGAGATATTTTAGCTGTAACTATAAAAATTAGTAAAGAGTTAATGAGGTAGAAAAAAAAAGGGTGGAAAGAGTAATTCAGGCAATTATAATATCATGTGCAAAGGCACAGAGGCAGCAAGGACATTCTGTTTGAGGAAATTCAAGTAATTCAAGATCGTTGTCATGGAAGGAAAGAGTTGCAAGACAGAGAATGGGATAAGGCGGACTATGGAGATTCTCTCAGGAACTAAGAAATTCACATATTCTCTGCAATAATGTAATATGTGTGTCTTAGAAGGAGCATTCTGGAAATGGCAAGGAGGGAGTTTTAGAAGAAAGCCAGGCTAGGAACAGGATAACAAGTTGAAATACTTAGACATAGGTATACACCAGGAAGGATACAATGACCAAATCCCCCTGATGCAAGATTCTTTTTTTTGATATGCATAACCTCTGGCTTTTAGCATTCAGATGTAGCCACATCGCACCTCTAGGTATATCCCAAGTGACCATCCCATATTAAAATCTATGTGTTCCACAGTCATGTCTTTAGGAACCAACTAGTTATCCTAGTAAATTAATTTATTATAGACTTTAATCATTCCATGTTCAATATCTCCCATAAGTATCTACAGTTGAATGAGGGTCTTAATGCATGCATAATGTCTTAACACTGAGGGATGAAATACTAATGATGAAATTGCAGGCTGCCATGAAATATTCCTGTGCTTAAAGCCAGTCTCATTTCCTATATACACATCTCTTTCCCATCTCTTAGTGATAAAGAAATCAAACATCAAGGTGTGGATGAAAGGAGATGGCTTAAATTTGGAAAAAAAGAAAAAATTCTGAAACATCCAAATACACATATATAGCCATGGTTAAAAACTAAAGTGCTGGCTGTATAAACTAACTGTAACATATATAAACTATCAGAGAGATTTGTGATGAAAATAGTCAGAGGTGAACAAAGAACAGTTAGTAAGGAAAAAAAAATGATGCAGTAGCAAGAGATGCCTGGGTTATGCCAAAGAGCTACACATCCCTCTATTAAATGATTTAAGATTAATAATATTTGGAAGATTTTATTGCAAAACTTAAGTACATTGAAAAGTTTATAATAGAGTTTACAGTGGTATTATCTGATTGATCAACTTATTTTGAAATTGTTATTCCTAAATGCATCATTGCCTCTTAAAGAGAGGTTCAAAAAGAGACTCATTGAAAAAGAGTCACAAGTTACTATCTTTTTTTAATGGATATAAGTGATATATCTATGTCAAGTGAATTATCAAATATCTCAGAACAAGTGGAAAGTCCCAAGACTCTCTCACAAATTAGCAGTTCTAATGAGATGAACACTAGATAGCACCATCAGTATTTTCATATATGATATCACATAATTTTATAACACATAGCTGTTACAATAATTAAATCAATGAAAATATTAACAGAAATTACACTTAGTATTGGACACATTTATTAAAGTATATATTAGTTACAGTATATTTATAACTATAATTAAAGCATAAAATGAGAAGGATTTGAGTTTTCTTCACAGAATGCTGGTTGACAACTATTCAACAATTTGAATTGAGACACATAAAGTAAATATTTAGATAAAAATGTATGTTTATAAATATGGCATTATTATATCAGAAAATCTAATAATGAGTTTGGTTTGCTGAAAGAAAAGGAAAGGAAAGGAAGAGGACGGGAGTCATATAAATGACAAAAGATCTAAAATGATACAGTGATTTTTTAAATTCAGATAAAGAGTTCTAAGTTGATCATATATTTAAATACACAGTATTTAACATATATCTGTCAATTAGCATTGTCAAAAATACGCTTGGTTTACTATGATCTAGGAATGAGAATATTATCATGCTTTTCATTAAACTCTAAGCTACTTTAATTCTGACTCTAATATATTGGTTAATTTTATTAACATTATATGGAAGTTTTATTCAATTCTGATAAAAATTTTAGTCAAAAATTTAAGACAGGTATTCACTCCAAGTTAAGTAAAAGGTTCAAGCTATATTTTTCTTTAGTGTATGAAGTTTAAAATACAAGCATTGACTACCTGCAATTTTTTTTTGCAATTTTTAAAGAAAGAATTTATGTAAATCTTTTCATGATTCACAGTCATACTGGCTTCAAAACAATCAAATAGCATGTGAAAAATATGTGGAGAATTTTTATGTTAATTATTTTGCCTATATTCCATCACAAAATGGGAATACAAGAAGAGGGTAAAACACATAAATTTTACCAATAAAAATGATTTAGGCAATAGTTACATAAACTAGAATGGTGAAAATGATATGTTCTTTAATGTCCTGCTACAAAGACTAATATCACTTTCTTTAAAAATAAACACACATTGATTTCCTCAAATGTTCTGTTCCTCCACACACTAAAGGAATCAGATGTTAGTGGGGAGATGGGCTGTATGTTCCACATGTGTGTACGTGTGTGTGTGTGCACTGTGAGCACGTGCGTGCATGTGAGAGAAAAAAACAGATATGCAGAAAACTAATTATACACAAGCTACTTGTGCAGTTATTAAAAGAATATACAGATCAAATAGAAACTGGAGAAGTAAAGTACAGAAATACATCTATAAATAGAAATTATGGGGAACTCATGTTAAGATGTATTTAAAAAAAAGACATGGTGAGATGTATGCAAATTCCTGCTTTGCAGAGACAGTGGATGAAGAAAATGAAAAACAATCCAAGAGTACCTTGTAGCTTTGCAAAAATTTCTAAGATGTTTCAGAAATAAAGTAGACTTCATCAAAACTTTGACATGACAGGATATGAAAAATTATGGACCAGGTAAAAGAGAGCTAAAAGAAAGTGGTCTCATCCTCTCAAACTACCTAAGGTTCTTCCCATTCAGTTCAGAATCTGCCTCACAAGGGTGCTACACATGCAGACATATCTATTAGGGGAAGAGAAATGGACTCAAATGCACAATGATTTCAGTAATATTTAGAAGCCCTCTGTCAATGGTAAGGCAAACAATTAAGAATTTTATGAATGGTGATGCAGTTGAAGTTTAAAGAGAGTTTCAAATATCCCAAAAGAGCCATCAAAAGCAACTGATGACGTAGATGAAGAAGATGAGATAAATGAAGAGGGAAAATATAATAATAAATAAAATCATATAAAATAAAATAGACACCAGTCTCTATGTGAAAATCTGGGAATAAGATAAAGACCACAAATGAAGCACTTAAGTTTTGAGTTGCTATGTACCAGCCTCCTTAAATATACTTTTTTTAAAATTTAAATTCAATTAGCCAACATATATATATAGATCATTAGTTTTAGATGTAGTGTTTAATAATTAATCAGTTGTGTATAGCACCCAGTGCTCATCACATCATGTGCCCTCCTTAATGTCCATCACTCAGTTGCCCCATCTCCCCACCCACTTCCCCTTACTCAACCCTCAGTTTGTTTCCCAGGGTCAAGAGTCTCTCATGGTTTGTCTCCCTCTTTGATTTCTTCCCATTCAGTTTTCCTTCCCTGCCCCTATGATCCTCTGCACTATTTCTTACATTCCAGATATGAGTGAAACCATATGATAATTGTCTTTCTCTGATTAACATATTCCACTTAGCATAATACCCTTGATGTAAATGGTAAGTATCCATCCTTTCTGATGGCTGAGTAATATTTCATTGTATATGTAAACCACATCTTTAACCATTCATCTCTTGAAGGACATCTCGGCCCCTTCCACAACTTGGCTATTGTGGACATTGCTGCTATGAACACTGGGGAGCAGGTGCCCCTATGTTTCACTACATCTGTATCTTTGGGGTAAATACCCAGTAGTGCAATTGCTGGGTCATAGGGTAACTCTATTTTTAACTTCTTGAGGAACTTCCATACTGTTTTTCAGAGTGACTGTACCAGCTTGCATTCCCACCAACAGTGTAAGAGTGTTCCCCTTTCTCCACATCCTCGCCAATGTTTGTTGTTTCCTGTCTTATTAATTTTAGCCATTCTGACTGGTGCGAGGTGATATCTCATTGAGGTTTTGATTTATATTTCACTGATGACAAGGGATGTTGAGCATTTTTTCATGTGTCTGTTGGCCATTTGTATGTCTTCTTTGGAGAAGTGTCTGTTCATGTCTTCTGCCCATTTCTTGACTGGATTATTTGGGGTTTTTTTGGTATTGAGTTTGATAAGTTCTTTAGAGATCTTGGATACCAGCCCTTAATCTGATATGTCGTTTGCAAATGTCTTTTCCCATTCTATAAGTTGCCTTTTAGTTTTGTTGACTGTTTCCTTTGCTGTGCAGAAACTTTTTATCTTGATGAAGTCCCAATAGTTCATTTTTGCTTTTGTTCCTCTTGCCTTTAGAGATGTGTCTCACAAGAAGTTGCCATGGCCAAGGTTGAAGAGATTGCTGCCTGTGTTCTCCTTTAGGATTTTGATGGATTCCTGTCTCACATTTAGGTCTTTCATCCATTTTGAGTTTATCTTTGTGTATGGTGTAAGAGAATGGTTCAGGTTCATTCTTCTGCATGTGGCTATCCAATTTTGCCAGCACCATTTATTGAAGAGACTCTTTTTTCCATTGGATAGCCTTTCCTGCTTTGTTGAAGATTAGTTGACCATAGACTTTCAAAATGGGATTATGGTTGCAGTATAATTGCTATAGGAGCTGAAGATGCTTTAGATTCTGTGACTAGAGGACATAAAACAATCATGTGTCATGAACATCTTGTATATCATTCAGAATTTAAAAAATCAAAAGGTGTTCTTTTTTCTTCATTTGGTGTGCTTTTGCTTGGTTAACATGATGTGTAAAATGTTTTCTGATTTTTAGAAAATGCCACAGATGTCCTAGACAGTAAATTCTCTCATGTGATTTTTAAAAGCTACAAGATTATTGAAAACATATTTAGAATTTTGATAACTTAAGGAGAAAATTACTTTGATGTTTTTATAGCTTTTGTTGGGTAATATTGCCCTTTGAACAAATCACATGTAATTATGCCACAGTGTGCATTCATTAAGTTTAGAGTCATTCTGTATACAGAGAATTCGATTTTATTTTCATTCTTAGTTTTGGAAAGGGGTTCATCTGGCATGATAATTTATTTTATTTAGTTAATTAAGTGCAGAGTTTTATAACTAAAATGATAGACCTACTTTAGAAAATGAAGAGCCAATTCAGCTATTAAAATTCCAATATGTACAATGCCAATTTTGTACATGAGGAAACCTGAAATGTTTCTGAAGCAAAAAAAAAAAAAAGGAGTTTCATTAAAAATATCGGGGTGTTTTTATGTCAATATAAGAAGCTGAGGGATAAGGGAAAAAGGAAAATTTAAAAGAAAAAAGGAAAATAAATCAATGGTTTAAGTCCTTAAGATATAGAAAGATAAATGTCCATGAAGATTGTTGGGTTAGGGTAGTGGACGTAGGTAATTTTCTGTGTTTTTCTTTTTTCTAAGCTTTTCTTTATTATAATAATAGTGTTTCTGCAAATGTGAGGGAAAAAAATTAAAGTAATGTATTTTAACTCTTTACAAGTAGCTCCAAGCTTAAGACACAAACGTTAATTTAGACCAGAGCAATAACAGCACAAAAGACTTTCAGAAATTCAAACAGCAGGTAAGTAGATGACTAAGATTACCTTTGTGATTGATTTTCCTCAGCAAATATGATTCTTCTTTAGTATTTAAGAAACAAAGTAAGAAAAAAAAAGAAGAAGAAGAAGAAACAAAGTGATTTTCCTTCCTTGTTGTAGCATATGTGTATCCTGATCTCTTTCCTCTAAAGTATTGTCATAAAACATGTGCTTTTGACACCAAAGCTTAAAATCACTTTCCTTTCTAATTCTGAAAGAAGACTATGAAGGAGGTCCCTCCTAACTGCCACCCACATTGGAGTGTTGAAAGTATTTCCCTATGTACTCAATACTCCCAGCAGGAAAGAAACAAGAGCCTATACTCAGTGTGTATCCTTGGACATTTCTGACAAGTAGAAAGAAATTTAAAGACCAGAAGAGTGTGTCCACAAACTGACTACATACAAACATTTTTGCTCAGGAACAAAGCTATACCCCTCCTGAAGCATCTGCTTTGCCAGTTACTTTGTTCAATGCAATTTGTTCTTGAGAAAATATTTTCCCTGTAATTCTATCCAGCCAGTGGATCCTTAAACGCTCTGTCTTCTAGGTGCGGGTTGTTAAAGTTAAACCATCTGCCTTTCCAGAATATTTTGTGTAATTATTTCATGGGTCAAGAAAAATAACTTTTTCTTATTTGTACCATTTTTGTTGTTGTTGTTCACTGCCTCTCAGAAGTGGACACATCCATTGCCCATTGGCCCATCAGGCATCAGTTGGATCTTTACTCTCAGTTATCCGTACTTAGTGCAAACATCTATTTCACATGTGTTTTCTAAGTAAGTTATAATAATACCCACAGGGGATCTGCATAGTTTCAATTATTAATAATAATGTCCTGAGTGAGAAGGAATTTATTTTTGAAGTTGGATTATTTACATTCTCAGTTGCTATCCACACATTATTGGGGGGTTGGGTTTTGGGACATGTTTTATTATTATTTTTTCTTGACTTTAAATTGTCTAAAATGTGAAGCTCAGCAGTTTCAGAAGTCATATTTAATACCCATAATGCAAGATGAAAAACATTTATCTCCTCACAAAACAATCTTCTTACCAAAGTATATTTCATCTGATCTAAATGTGTTTATAATACAGTAATCCTTATCAAAACCACATTGTCTTGAGTGTCACTTACTATTCTGTTCATCTCACCCTCCCCCTTCTTTTATGATTAGCACTTCTTAAAGAAGTGTATAGCTTTATAACTGATGTTCTCTGTTTGCTATGTATTTTTTTTTTTTTAACTAACAAAGCAAACAAAGTTTCTGGAACAGCTCCTCTCACCACTATCGACCTCAGGCCAAGCCCAGGGAATGTTCTCAGGGAGGAGGCAGCCACTCCTTCCCCTGGGAAACACTAAGCTAAATATATGAATAAACAGAGGGAACTCTAGTCCACTGAGACAATATCTGTGAATCATTTATTTCTTGACTGGTTTTATTTCACCTCTCACTCTGCATTTCCTATAAAATAAGAAAGCCATTGTGGTTTCACAGATCCAAATCTATAGTAATAAATTTAGATATTATGATCAAGTATAACTGGTCCAAAACAGAAGATTCAAATGAGTTGTGCAAGAATGTGGTAGCCCCTTGAGTAAGATCTATGGATTGATACAGCTTTTAGATTCTGAAGCTTTTAGATTTAGAATCCTTTACCAAGATTTTGGTATCTGAAAGAGTGACACGTGTGACATCTGTCAAATAAGAAAGAATGTTTCTTTATGTATAAAAAGTGTTCTTTCCATATAAAATTAAACTTGGACACAGCTGAACAGAGGGAAAGAGAGATCAGGAATTATGTAAGATGAGAAAAAGTGAAGCAAAATGAAATATAACATAACAAAAAAAGTGTAAATAAAATAATAAATAGAAGGACAAAAACATGATTTCCAACAAGGATATGATCCATTATGTCAAATGAATTACTTACAGTAGATCACAGAATTCCAATTAAATAGTGAAGCATTCCTTAATTTAAAAACAAATATTTACATTTTCACCATGGCCCACAAGATAAAATAAAATATATATCCCTTCATAAAATATATAAGACCCTTCATTATCTCCTCTCATTCTGGTTTTTCTAATCCCTCCATACTGTGTTACAGTCATATCAAATTATTAATCTCCAAAAATATCATTCATTTCAAAACAGTGTTCATTCTGTCTAGAATGCTTTTGCCACTCACCCCCTTGCATTTCTTTTATATTTCCCAGCCTGATATACTTCTACATAATATAAATTCGATTTAAATGTTCCTTCCAGGGGCACCTGGGTGGCTCAGTCGGTTAAGCATCTGCCTTCGGCTCAGGTCATGATCCCAGGGTCCTGGGATCGAGTCCTGCATTGGGCTCCCTGCTCAGTGGGGAGCCTGCTTCTCCCTCTCCCTCTGCCTGCCTCTCTGCCTACTTGTTGTCTCTCTCTCTCTCTATGTCAAATAAATAAATAAAATCTTTAAAAAATAAAAATAAATAAATAAATAAATGTTCCTTCCAGTGCAAGTTCCTTCTTGTATATTCCTGTAAAATATCCTACATATCATTATTACAGTCTTTGCCACATTGCCAAGTAACTATCGACATGTCTATGACATCGCCTAATCTGTCTAAGGCAGGGGATCATATTTTGTTCATTTTAGTTTTTGTAATATTGTATGCCATATTGAAAACCAATTTGTTGTTGTTGTTGACATGTCTAAGAGATAAAAATGATTGAAGGATATGTTTGGATACTTTTCTCACCATCAGTTTGACAGTAAGAACTATTCTAAGTATTCAAAAGCTCATTGGTAAAGGGAAACCATATTAAAGCTTTCTTCTGATTAAGACTTACAATTTTCCTACCAAAAATGTTTCTTGACATCAACTTATTTCTGATGTAACTGTCAAACCCAAAATTATTCAAATATATGTATATTTATATTAATGATCAAAGCAAATATATTTCCTCAGGAAACAGCACTGTATATATCACTTAGCAATTTTTATATTAGATACTATAAGATACTGGAGTGTTTACTAGGTCATTAATAAACCACTTATGAAATGATGGTACTTAAAAATATTGTTGTTGGGGCGCCTGGGCGGCTCAGTCGTTAAGCGTCTGCCTTCGGCTCAGGTCATTATCCCAGGGTCCTGGGATCGAGCCCTGCATCAGGCTCCGAGCCCCGCATCAGGCTCCCTGCTCAGTGGGAAGCCTGCTTCTCCCTCACCCACTCCCCCTGCTTGTGTTCCCTCTCTGCTTGTCTTTCTCTCTGTCAAATAAATAAAATCTTAAAAAAAAAAAAAGAAAGAAAGGAATATTGGTGTTGCAATTGATTCAACAGTACAATTTTCATAACTTTTTGTCAGATATAACAAGTCATTATCTTCTCTTTATCAGATGAAAATACTCAGATTTGAGGGGTGCCTTGGTGGCTCAGTTGGTTGGGCGACTGCCTTTAGCTCAGGTCATGATCTTGGAGTCCCTGGATCGAGTCCCTCGTAGGGCTCCCTTCTCAGCAGGGAGTCTGCTTCTCCCTCTGACCCTCTCCCCTCTCATGGGCTCTCTCTCTCTCTCATTCTCTCTCTCTCTCAAAAATAAATAAATAAAATCTTAAAAAAAAGAAAATACTCAGATTTGAAAACTTAGGTCCACACAAAAACCTACATTCAAATGTTTATAACAGCATATTCATAATTTTCAAAAACTGGAAGAATGAAGATGTCCTTTAAAAGCAAATGGATAAACAAACTATGATACATTTATACAATGGAATACTGTCTAGTGATAAAAAGCAATGAGCCATCAAATCACACTTTAATGGATAAATTTTTAAAGCATGTGGCTAAGATAAAGAAGTCAGTCTGAAAAAACTACCTAATACATGATTCCACTTATATGATGCTCTGGAAAGGCAAAATTATAGAGATAGTAAACAGAGCAGTGGTTTTCAGGGAATTGGGGGCAGGGCATTGAACAGGGGATCTCTTTATAGTGCTCTGTAACTATCTGGAATGGTGCTATAATGGTAGATAGATGATTAGAATGATCCACAATGACTTCCTTCCAAAGATATGGAATACCTTTCACGATATGAAAATGGTAGAAAATAGCTATACCCAGGTGACCAAAGTTAAAATCAATAGAGCTAAATCATATTGGTAGTATGTACCTTTGATATGATGTGATGAGAACGGCATTTTACCTCTGTGATTTTACTCCCCAATACATAACTTTATATAACCATGAGAAAAAAAAATAAGACAAATCCCAATGAAGGACACTTTGCAAAATAACTGACCAATACTCCTCAAAAACAAAATCAAAAACAAGGAAAGTCTGTGATTCAACAGTCTTGCACAATTCACAGTGCTCACCATAGCACATACCCTCACCAATGTCTATCACACAGCCACCCCATCCCTCCCACCACCCCCACTCCAGCAACCCTCAGTTTGTTTCCTGAGATTAAGAATTCCTCATATCAGTGAGGTCATATGATACATGTCTTTCTCTGATTGACTGATTTCGCTCAGCATAACACCCTCCAGTTCCATCCACATCGTTGCAAATGGAAAATCTCATTCCTTTTGAATCACAGATCTGTACCTATGAAACAAATAATGCAATATATGTTAAGGAAAAAAAAAAAGAAGAAGAAGAAGCTAGCAGGAGGGGAAGAATGAAGGGGGGGAAACCGGAGAGGGAGACGAACCATGAGAGACTATGGACTCTGAAAAACAAACTGAGGGTTCTAGAGGGGAGGGGTTTGGGAGGATGCATTAGCCTGGTGATGGGTATTAAAGAGGGCATGTTCTGCATGGAGCACTGGGTGTTATGCACAAACAATGAATCATGGAACACTACATCAAAAACTAATGATGTAATGTATGGTGATTATCATAACAATAAAAAATTAAAAAAAAAACAAGGAAAGTCGGAGAAAATTTTACAGCTGTAAGTGGCCTAAGGAGACATGATGATTTTTTTTTTAAAGATTTTATTTATTTATTTGAGAGAATGAGAGAGAGAGAGAGAGAGAGAGGGAGCACATGAGAAGGGGGAGGGTCAGAGGGAGAAGCAGACTCCCCGCTGAGCAGGGAGCCCCATGTGGGACTCGATCCTGGGACTCCAGGATCATGACCTGAGCCGAAGGCAGTTGCTTAACCAACTGAGCCACCCAGGCGCCCGGAGACATGATGATTAAATGTAATATGGTATTCATTATAGGCTCCTGAAACACAAAAAAGACAATAGGGAAAAACAAGGGAAATCTGAATAAAGTGTGGTCTTTCATTTATAATAAGCTATCAATATTGCAAAACAATAATACACTGGATAATCTTTTCTTATTTACCTTGCACTTTCTCATTCTTTCTCTCTCTCTCATATATAAACACAGGCACGAAGAACATACACACAGTAGTGACTCACATAATGCGCAGAAACTGACAAATTATGGCATTGCTAGTGTTTACCTTCAGTAACTCCATTCTTATTGCATTTCAGAGAAGACATAACGAGAAAAATTTGGGGTGTTTATCTACTATCTGTGATAAAGATTACCTCTAAACCACTATACTTCCAAATGTCTGAGTCCTAAACTAGAAAGACAAAAAATCAAAATTGTTTTCATTTTTTTTTTTTAATTTTTTTTATAGATTTTATTTATTTATTTGAGAGAGAGAATGAGATAGAGAGAGAGCACGAGAGGGAAGAGGGTCAGAGGGAGAAGCAGACTCCCTGCTGAGCAGGGAGCCCGATGCGGGACTTGATCCCGGGACTCCAGGATCATGACCTGAGCCGAAGGCAGTCGCTTAACTAACTGAGCCACCCAGGCGCCCCTTTTCATTCTTTTATATATTTTATTTTTGATTTGTCTTTTCAATTGATTGAGATTTTGTATGATTTTAAAAAATATGTATATGGGGCGCCTGGGTGGCTCAGTCATTAAGCATCTGCCTTCGGCTCAGGTCATGATCCCAGAGTCCTGGGATCAAGCCCTGCATCAGGCTCCCTTCTCCGGGGGAAGCCCGCTTCTCCCCTTCCCACTCTCCCTGCTTTTGTTCCCTCTTTCACTGTGTCTTTCTCTGTCAAATAAATAAAATCTTTAAAAAAAATACAAAAAACAAAATCAAAAATATGTATAGCAATCAGAAGGAAATTTTTAATTATTTCCATCCTTCACAGAAATGCGTTTGAATATTAACTATACTATCTTTCTAAATCTGTCCCCCTAGGAAATAACTATTTACACATACCTATATTGTCTTAATGCACGCAGGAAAGATTTCTAGGAAAAACATGAAGTGACAAAATTACTTTTGGTGCCTGCAATCAAAAACTTTAGGCCAACAACCCAGCTAGTGGCTAATGAGCATAGCATAAACACCCAGTTTCTGCAAAAGCTAATTCTTTGAGACTCATCTGTTATTATCCCATGTGTACATTTCAGAACCCATGCAATGCATAGAGTAAGCCAGTAGAGGCCATGTGTTATATTAAAGCTCAGGGAATGTGCATGTTTCAAAACTATTGAGTGTGGCCTTATGCTAATAACATCAGTACACCACCACTAGTGAGGAAACAAAACTGTGGTTGCATAAAATTAAGCCTTGGCTCAATTTTCCTAAAAAGTGGGCTAGAATATTATTGAATTGAAGAACACTTAATTTGGTGCTGAGCCTCCATTATGGTAGAACAGATGAAACTCATGATACTTTAATGTATCTAAACCTGTATTCAAGTAAAACAGAAGAAATAAATAATTCAATGAATTGTGCAATGATTGGAATATCATTCAACTCTGTAATTAGGTAAGCATTTTTAAGATCAAATTACTTATACACGCCTATGCGTATATGTGTGTGAGAGAGAAAGAGGGAGAGAGACAGAAGGAAATAGAGCTGGAATATTAAAATGCAATCACAATAGATCTCTCTACTTTGCAAAGTAAACTGCAGAATTCAGAAATTATTTTTCAAATACATCTCTCAAGCATTTATTACCCCACTTATTTTTGCTAATAACAAAAGGAATTCAGAAGTCTTAGGTATAACTGGCAAATGCAAAGATGTGCAGGATAATAGATTATCTTTGGTATTTGGCTCTTTTTCAAATGACAAGCTCTGGAAGTATTTTTGTAATCAGATATATGCAAGGATAATGTCATCGTCATATTTTAAAATTATGTGAAGAAGTGTTTATTATCATATTTCTCATATGAAAAACACTTTTGGCCAAATTGGAAGGTATTAAAAGTTTTGCTTCAGTTTTTTGATATGCTGAGAGCCAACATGACAGCTCTGGTCTTGGGGAGTTGATTAGAGAAAGGGATAACAGTTCATCATTTTCTCTCCTTTAATCTATCAAAGTTTCCAGAGCAAAGTAAAATTGTTGGTTTATTTGATATTTGTATACTAACAAATAGTTAAAAGAAGACCACTTTGAAAAAGCCATGATGCAAATAAAAACGTTAAATGACTTATCAAATCATTGGCAATGCATTTATAACTGTATATTATTAAAAATTAAATTGAGTGATTTATATTATGGTAAAATTATTACAAATCTCTCTATGTGTGCCAATTTTCTTTGTCCTTTATTGATTTTATTTTTTAGACCTTATTAATTAAACATTTATGTAGTAATTCTGATGAGTCAGATATGGCCCCCTGGCTTTCAGCACTATGCACATTTCTGTGAAGCAGAGACTACTAGCCATTTGTTACAGATAGCAAAGTGGATCTCAGAGATCAGGTAAAACTCATCCCAGTACACACAGAGAGAAGTGATAGAGCCAACATTGATGACCAATTGGTCTGGCTCCAGATTCATGTTCTTAACTAATTTTTCACCTCTTTTTATTTGCCAATTATACTTCAATAAAGCGTGTTCTTAACTATTATACCAAGCTGTTTTGATTCACCTAGACCCTTACAGATGTTGTAAATAACATACAATCATGTTATCAAAGTGGAACATTACCTCTCCATGTTGAATAACAACTCTAGGATAGAAAACTTAAAAAAGGGTGCCTGGGTGGCCCAGTTGGTTGGGCAACTGCCTTCGGCTCAGGTCATGATCCTGGAGTCCCAGGCTGAGCAAGGAGCAGGGAGCCCGCTTCTCCCTCTAACCCTCCCTCCTCTCATGTGCTCTCTCTCCTCTCATTCTCTCTCTCTCAAATAAATAAATAAAATCTTTAAAAAAAAGAAAACTTAAGAAAGTATTATTCAACATAAATGATAATTTTGTATATATACAATGCAGAAATTATTTTTAAAAATTCCTATTACACAGAATATGTTGTGTTTGAACTGAAAACATCAAATTGTTCATCATGTTGTCATTCTTTTTCTTGTGGCTTTGAGCTTAAAATTGTCATTTAGTAATAACTTACTCTTACTAATATTAAGTAATTGTATGTAGCTAAATGAATACTTGTTTTTGATTGTGGAATCTATGGTGTCATTCTAAATTTTGCCTTGGGATCCATGGTCAGTAGTTATCCCATTGGCTCAGTGGGCAATCTCTCTTATAAGAAAACCAGTGACCGACTAATTATCTCTAAATATCTACAATGATTATTTTAGCAAGTAAATAAATATGTAAAGTCAAAATGACAAAGCCTCACTCCATCCTCCTTGGTAAGGAGAGATGAAGATAATTTTCTTTTCCTAAACTATTTTGATTTTGTCCCAACAAAGTCAATAGAGGGAGAAAATTTTCCAATAATTTATCTTTCCATTACCTTTCATTTTCACCTATTCAAAAATTCATAATGGTGCATTTATTAATCAACCCTATTATATAAATATTCTAAACATATATACTGCATTTACAAACTAATAAAATTATAATGAGATTATTGAATGGTGGTATTAAAAAGTATGCATTTAAACTTTTCACAAATTACTATTTCAAAAATATATTGTCCTTATCAAAATTTCTGAAAATGTGACATCTGTTCCCCTGAGTGGAGTACTATCATTATAGAATTCCAAAAATTATTGAATATTGTAGATCATCACTGTGTTTTTCTAATAACCCGACAGACTCTTCACAAAACATTTGATCATAACACCAGATGAAAAATAACTGACTCTCTAGTCTTATCTTCTTTGCAGAATATGGTTGTAGAGAGAGGTTATTTTAGAAGGTTGGGGCAAAAGGAAGCACGTTTAGGCATATTATCCTTGATGCCCAGATGAAAAAAATCCAGAAAAGATGAGAGTCACATCATTGGGATTCACAAGTATAGTAGAGACTGGATGACTGAAAGTTCTTTTTACTCCAAAGTATGCAGGAAAACTATTACTTGGGTCAAATATATTGGGTGGGGTTTTTTTATACTTTGGGGGATCCACACTGCTGTGCTGTTGTCCTGTAGAGTCAGTGTGACAATAGAGTTTTTCTTTTTATCTCTTTCATCAGTATCAAATTTAACTCTTAAAAAGAATCAGTTGGGTGGTTTGGTCGGTTAAGTGTCTGCCTCAGCTCAGGTCATGATCCCAGGGTCCTGTGATAGAGCCCTGTGTGGGGCTCCCTGCTGAGTGGGGAGCCTCCTTCTCCATCTTCTTCTGCTGCTCCCCCTGCTTGTGCGTGTGCGCTCTCTCTGTCTGTCAAATAAAATAAATAAAATCCTAAAAAAAAAAAAAAAGAACCAATTGATGTTGGAGGTGGGGAGAGGATGAAGGAGTAGAGCACAGAGGATTTTGAGGGCAGTGAAAATACTCTGTATGATACCATGATGATGAATACCTATCATTGTACATCTATCCAAGCCCACACAATGTACAACACCAATAGTGAATTGTAACATAAACTATGAACTTTGGGTGATTATGCTGTGTCAATGTAGTTTATCATTTGTAACAAATGTACCACTCATGTGGGGGATGTTAATAATGGGGGAATCTCTGCAAATGGGGCAGGGGCTATCCAAGAAATTTCTGTACCTTCCTGTCCATTTTGCTGTGAACCTTACTGCTTCCAAAAAAAGTCTCAATATTATTAAATGTTAAAAAAGAGAGCAAATCTCTTCAGAAGTCTTTCAAATGGAAATAAACCAATAAAACACAGTGTCTTTTGTCAAACTTGTAAGCGGTCTTTGTGTCCACTCCAATTTGGATGCCACTGTGTAAGATTCAATCAATCCTGATCATCAAAGGTAAGCAGGTTCTACTGAAGAGGCACCGATAACTTAAGCATTTCTACCTGACTTTACCTTTTCCTTTCGTGACAACTTTGAAATCTATAATCATTATTCTTGGGGCACCTGGGTGGTTCAGTGGGTTAAATGTCTACCCTTGGCTCAGGTCATGATCCCAGGGTCCTGGGATCGAGCCTTGCATTGGGCTCCCTGCTCCATGGGAAGCCTGCTTCTCCATCTCCCTCTGCCTGTGGCTCCCCCTGCTTGTGAGCTCTCTCTCTCTCCCTCTAATAAGTAAATAAAATCTTTTAAAAAAATCATTATTCTTGAGACATTTGAAGAAGACCAGCTTCTCACAAATGTTTTAATATATTCTAGCTTGAGAACATACTATTCTATAGTCTACATTTCACAGCACAATGTATCTAATTTTCTATAAATTTGAAATTGAAGAATATTTTTTGGAGGCCAGTATAAATCAGGGAGGTTCATGCTAAATATTCCAAACAAATAAAGGGTGAATGTGTTTGACTCTTTGTTTTGCTATCTGTACTGTAATGTAATAATGATATTGGAGGCAAACAATTGGAACTTTCTTTCAAGGTTCCTTTCTTTACTTGAAATTTTCAAACTCCTCCACAAATTCTTTATTTCCTTATTATAATACCAAAAATAGCAGCCAAGTTGTTCTTAAGCAAATGCTCAGTTTAAGGACTGTGTCCAATTATTTTCATTTAAACTTCTGACCTGGTGAAGGAAATAGGGCCTCTTTCCAACGGGAGAGTTTACTTTTTTGTCATTTTTAGGTGGGGGAGCACTGGGAACAGGAATAAAAACAGGCTTCGTTCTCATTTGTCTCTTTCCATGGGCATAAGGCCAGAGAGTCAGCATGCCTCCAAGTTAAAAAGAGCTGAGTGTTATAAAACATATTTCCACCTTTCTGCCCTTTTTGGGTTGAAAACAGGGTAGATTGTCTGCCTCAGCAGCTCCCAAAGTTAGTCATAAAAAGATACAGGAAGGCTCAGAAAATCCTTACTATCTAGAATGACATTCTTAGCTATGGGATTGAAAGCTACATTATAGAAAGAGGCCAAGATTTAATAACATAAAACACCAAAACTTCATGGAAATATTGTTTTGGGGGAAAGGTGAGGGGATAAAATAGGACTTCACAGATTTTAAGCATAAGCCAAAGCATACCCACAGGGGCTCTGGCCATGTCTCCTCCACACGGAGTTTCTAAAATGAACTTTTTCACCAGTCCTAATGGCAGATTCAATGGACTGTATCACTCAATTAAAGATAATTCCATTTGCTTGGTTTTGTTTCACCAAAAGCCAAATTGACCTTTGAGAGTGTAAGTAAATTGCAAAGGACATCTACTCCTCAGGAACTCATCAATACCTACAGGAGATACAGGTTCCTTATATAGCAATAAAATAGAAAATAAGATCCATTTTTTGCTATATTCTGTACCTTACCAATTTCAAAGTCATTTCAATCTCTGTGGAATTAATTTCTTTATGCTGTGATACAATAAAAAAAGATATATTAAATTATGACTTTTCAAATTAGAAAAATCAAGAAATACAGTTAAGATTTCCAAATCAGAATGACTTTCTTAGTGGCAAAACTGGCATATGCCAAAATGTAAAGGGATCATAAGACAGAGACAGGAGTATGATAAAAATGAATTTTAAGGTAACTAGAAGTAAAGGAGAATAAAATCTCCTCAAATGAGTTGGTGATTCAAAATGAAATATATTGACACTAAATGCTCTCATCTCATCTCATATTAAAATGTTATATATTTAGAAGTTTTAATGTCTCCATCATTACCTCCCATATATTACAGTACTTTTTTTTTTTACCATAAATAACATAATATTGTTCCAGTAACTTATTCTATCATTCTTTCTCGGATGCCTTATTCTTCTCTCTTACTTCACGGTTATAGATATTTCAAACCTCAGTCATTTCCTAACCTTGCTTTAGGATTGCCCCTGGCTAAAATTAGCTTAGCCTTGTCTCAGCTCAGGTCAGGGAAATTAAACCTGGTGGGAAGGTTCACCAATATCACCGAACATGCACAGAAACTTAATTTGGGCAAAATAACAGAAAATACTCAAGCTTAATTTATGAAATAACATAATTTAAGGACAAAATATTCCTTGGTTTTAGCACAATTCTAGAATTATTAATTTCTTTCTTCATTTTCCAGTTATTGCTCAAAGCATAAAACAATGGTATAAGAATGACCCTTTCTCTTTTTTTAATTTAATTTAATTTTATTATGTTATGTTAGTCACTATACAA
Organism: Callorhinus ursinus; assembly: GCF_003265705.2. Taxonomy (NCBI): domain Eukaryota; kingdom Metazoa; phylum Chordata; class Mammalia; order Carnivora; family Otariidae; genus Callorhinus; species Callorhinus ursinus. The sequence goes on from NW_027397063.1 coordinate 43,005,878, forward strand.
TACATCATTAGGTTTTGATGTAGTGATCCATGATTAATTGCTTTCATATAACACCCAGTGCTCCACGCAGAACGTGTCCTTAATACCCATCACCAGGCTAACCCATCCCCCCACAACCCTCCCATCTAGAACCCTCAGTTTGTTTCTCAGAGTCCATCGTCTCTCATGGCTCATCTATCGCTCCTATTCCCCCGCTTCATTTTTCCCTTCCTTCTCCTAGTGTCCTCCATGCTATTCCTTATGTTCCACAAAGAAGTGAAACCATATGATAATTGACTTTATCTGCCTAACTCATTTCACTTAGCATCATCTCCTCCAGTCCCATGCCTGTTGATGTAAAAGTTGGGTATTCATCCTTTCTGATGGCTGAGTAATATTCCATTGTATGTATGGACCACATCTTTATCCATTCATCTGTTGAAGGGCATCTCGGCTCTTCCCACAGTTTGGCTATTGCAGACATTGCTGCTATGAACATTGGGGTGCATATGGCCCTTCTACTCACTACATCTGTGTCTTTGGGGTAAATACCCAGGAGTGCAATTGCTGGGTCATACGGTAGCTCTATTTTTAATTTTTTGAGGCACCTCCATTCTGTTTTCGAAAGTGGCTGTACCAACTTGCATTCCCACCAACAGTGTAAGAGGGTTCCCCTTCCTCCACAACCTCTCCAACATTTGTTGTTTCTTGCCTTGTCAATTTTTGCCATTCTAACTGGTGTAAGCTGGTATATCAATGTGGTTTTGATTTGAATTTCCCTGATGGCTAATGAAGATGAACATTGTTTCATGTGTCTGTTAACCATTTTTATGTCTTCTTTGGAGGAGTGTCTATTCATGTCTTCTGCCCATTTTTTGACTTGATTATTTGTTTTTGGGGTGTTGAGTTTGAGAAGTTCTTTATAGATCTTGGATACCAGCCCTTTATCTGTAGTGTCATTTGCAAATATCTTCTCCCATTCTGTGGGTTGCCTCTTTGTTTTGTTGACTCTTTCCTTTGCTGTGAAGAAGTTTTTTATCTTGATGAAGTCCCAAAAATTCATTTTTGCTTTTGTCTCACTAGCCTTTGGAGATGTATCAAAAGAAGTTGCTATGGCTTATGTCAAAGAGGTTACTGCCTACGGTCTCCTCTAGGATTTTGATGGATTCCTCTTTCACACTGAGGTCTTTCATCCATTTTGAGTTTATCTTTGTGTGTGATATTAGAGAATGATCGAGTTTCATCCTTCTGCATGTGGCTGTCCAATTTTCCCAGCACCATTTATTGCAGAGACTGCCTTTTTTCCATTGCAAATTTTTTCTGCTTTGTCAAAGATTATTTGACCATAGAGTTGAGGGTCCATATCTGGGCTCTTTATTCTGTTCCATTGGTCTATATGTCTGTTTTTGTGCCAGTACCATGCTGTCTTTGTGATCACTGCTTTGTAATATAACTTGAAATCAGGCAATGTGATGCCCCCAGCTTTGTTTCTCGTTTTCAACATTTCCTTGGCGAGTCGGGGTCTTTTCTGATTCCATACAAATTTTAGGATTGTTTGTTCCAGTGCTTTGAAAAATGTCATTGGAATTTTGATTGGGATGGCAATGAAAGTATAGATTGCTCTGGGTAGCATAGACATTTTAACAATGTTTATTCTTCTGATCCATGAACATGAATGTTTTTCCATCTTTTTTGTGTCTCCTTCAATTTCTTTCATGAGTGTTCTGTAGTTCCTAGAGTATAGATCCTTTACCTCTTTGGTTAGGTTTATTCCGAGGTATCTTATGGTTTTTGGTGCTATTGTAAATGGAATTGTTTCTCTAATTTCTCTTCCTACAATTGTGTTGTTAGTGTATAAGAAAGCAACTGATTTCTGTGCATTGATTTTGTACCCTGCCACATTACTGAATTGCTGTATGAGTTCTAGTAATTTGGGGGTGGAGTCTTTTGGATTTTCCACATAAAGTATCATGTCATCTGCAAAGAGAGAGAGTTTGACTTCTTTGCCAATTGAAATACATTTTATGTCTTTTTGTTGTCTGATTGCTGTTGCTAAGACTTCTAGTACAATGTTGAACAAGAGTGGCGAGAGTAGGCATCCTTGACGTGTTCCTGATCTTAAGAGAAAGACTTTCAGCTTTTCCCCATTGAGAATGATATTCACTGTGGGTTTTTCATAGATGGATTTTATGAACTTGAGGAATATTCCCTCTATCCCTATACTCTGAAGAGTTTTAATCAGGAAAGGATGTTGTATTTTGTCAAATGCTTTTTCTGCATCAATTGAGAAGACTGTATGTTTCTTCTCTCTCCTCTTATTAATGTGTTCTATCGCACTGATTGATTGATTTACAAATGTTGAACCACCCTTACATCCCAGGGATAGATCCCCCTGGGTCGTGGTGAATGATCCTTTTAATGTATTGTTGAATCCCATTAGCTAGGATTTTTTTGAGAATTTTGGAATCCATATTCATCAAGGATATCGGTCTGAAATTCTCCTTTTTGAAGGGGTCTTTGCCTGGTTTGGGAATTAAGGTAATGCTGGTCTCATAGAATGAGTCTGGAAGCTTTCCTTCTGTTTCTATTTTTTTTTGAAACAGCTTCAGGAGAATAGGTATTATTTCTTCTTTGAATGTTTGGTGGAATTCCCCAGGGAATCCATCAGGCCCTGGACTCTTGTTTTTTGGGAGGTTTTTGATCACTACTTCAATCTCATTACTGGTTATTGGCCTATTCAGGTTGTCAATTTGTTCCTGTTTCAGTCTTTTCAGTTTATAGGTTTCCAGGAAGTCATCCTTTTCATCCGGGTTGCTCAATTTATTGGCATTTAGTTGTTGATAATAATTTCTAACAATTGTTTCATTTCCTTGGTGTTAGTCTTAATCTCTCCCTTTTTCATTCATAATTTTATTAATTTGGTCCTTTCTCTTTTCTTCTGGATAAGTCTGGCCAGTGGTTTATTGATCTTATTAATACGTTCAAAGAACCAGCTTCTCGTTTTGTTGATCTGATCTACTGTTGTCTGGCTTCTAATTCCTTAATCTCTGCTCTAATCTTAATTATTTCTCTTCTAATGCATGGCTTAGGCATTGTTTGTTGCATTTTCTCTAGTTCTTTAAGGTGTAAAGTTAATTGGTGAATTTGGGATTTTTCTATTTTTTCGAATGAGGCTTGGATGGCTATGTATTTCCCCCTTAGGACGACCTATGCAGTATCCCATAGGTTTTGGACCAATGTGTTTTCATTCTCACGGGTTTCCATGAATTGTTTAAGTTCTTTGATTTCCTGGTTGACCCAAACATTCTTGAGCAGAGTGGTCTTTAGCTTCCAAGTGTTTGAATTTCTTCCAAATTTTTTCTTGTGATTGAGTTCCAGTTTTAAAGCATTATGGTCTGAGAATATGCAGGAAATAATCCCAATCTTTTGGTATCAGTTGAGACCTGATTTGTGACCTACTATGTGGTCTATTCTGGAGAAAGTTCCATGTGTGCTCGAGAAGAAGGAGTATTCTGTTGTTTTAGGGTGGAAGGTTCTGTATATATCTATGAGGTCCATCTGGTCCAGTGTGTCATTCAAAGCTCTTGTTTCTTTGTTGATTTTCTGCTTAGATGATCTGTCTATTGCTGAGAGTGGAGTACTGAGGTCTCCTACAATTAATGTGTTGTTATCAATATGACTCTTTATTTTGGTTAACAGTTGGCTTATGTAAATGGCTGCTCCCATGTTGGGGGCATAGATATTTACAATTGTTAGACCTTCTTGTTGGATAAACACTTTAAGAATGATACAGTGTGCTTCTGTGTCTCTAACTACACTCTTTAGCTTAAAATCTAATTTGTCTGATATAAGAATTGCTACCCCAGCTTTCTTTTGAGGATCATTGGCATGGAAGGAAGATGGATCTCCATCCCTTCACTTTCAGTCTGGATGTATCTTTAGGTTCAAAATGAGTCTCTTGTAGACAGCATATGGATGGGTCCTGTCTTTTTATCCAATCTGCAACCCTGTGTTGTTTTATGGGAGCATTTAGGCTGTTCACATTGGGAGTGATTATTGAAAGATATGAATTTATTTTCATCATGTTGCCTATGAAGTCTTTGTTTCTATAGATTGTCTCTGTAAATTTCTGTTCTATATCACTCTTGGGGTCTTTCTCCTTTTACAGAACCCCTAATATTTCTTGCAGGGCCAGCTTAGTGGTCACATATTCTTTCATTTTCTGCCTGTCTTGAAAGCTCTGCATCTCTCCATCCATTCTAAATGACAGCCTTGCCGGATAAAGTGTTCTTGGCTGCATGTTCTTCTCATTCAGTACCCTGAATATGTCTTGCCAGCCCTTTCTGGCTTGCCAGGTCTCCGTGGATAGGTCTGATGTTATTCTGATGTTCCTCCTTCTGTACATAAGGAATCTCTTCCCCCTAACGGCCCTTAAGATGGTTTCCTTGGTTCTAGGATTTGAGAGTTTTACTATTACATGCCAGGGTGTTGGACTGTTTTCCTTGATCTTGGGAAGGGTCCTCTCTGCCTCCAGGATACAAATGTTTGTTTCATTCCCCAGATAAGGGAAGTTCTCAGCTACGATTTGCTTGAATATATCTTCTAGTCCTCTTTCTCTCTCCACCCCCTCAGGGATCCCAATAATTTTGACATTGGAATGTTTCAAGGTGTCACTTATTTCTTTGCTTCTGTTTTCATGGATTTTGGATTGTTTGTTCCTGACCTCCTCTTTATCCTTCTTTTCTATCAACTGGTCTTCTAGATCACTAATTCGTTCTTCTGCCTCACTTACCCTAGCTGTTAGATTATCTAGATTAGATTTGATCTCATTGATAGCATTTTTAAATTCTGCCAGTTCAGCTTTCATTTCTGCCCTTAGAGACTCTATGTTGCCATTAATCTATTTCTCCATTCTAGCTATTGTCTTCACAACTGCTACCCTGAATTCCATCTCTAACATCTTGGTTATATCTGTATCCATTTGTAAATCTGGGGCATAAATCACAATCTCTGAGTCTTTCCTATTTTGGGGGTTCCTCCTCCTAGTCACTCAGTTGAGGGGTGGTGAGGAAATGTACAGAGTCCAAATTATTGCCCACAACCCAAGCAAGATGCACCTGTTTTATAGGGACCTTAGGGTTGTTGGCCTCTTGTTCTCCCAGCCTGTCTTCTTGGGGAGGGGACTGCCGCACTGTTACTCAGGCAACCGTGTTTGGGCAGAGTTGCTCTGCCCCCTGTGGGGGAAATTGGCTCAGTGAAAACCAGATTTGGGGGGCTTTTGTTCTCTGGTACCTTTCCCTGGCAGCTTTCCACATCTCTTCCAAGAGTCAGAGCAGAAGACAGTATTTCCAACCCTCTGCCTCAGAATGGAGAGATCACAGTCTGTTTTTCAGTGAGCTCTCCAGGCTACCCTGTGCTGCTATAAACTGCAGTGTCCTGAGTTGTGCGCCCTTTAGCAGGGCTCCCAGTCCTCGCCTCCAGGTCAGGCATGGGGGCACGTCTCTGCCCTTTGTGCTTCTAAAAGCGCCAGCCACCCCCAGTTTACACCCCTGGCCCCACCACTCCAGGATTCAGTCCGGGGGGCTGCCCTAAAGTTCCTTCCCTGCTGCTACCAGTCTGCGAGTCTGTGCCCCATCCCCAGTGTGGGAGGCTATTGCTCACTGGTGGTGTAGGATCCCCATGACTCCTTCCCCCTTCTGTTTATCGTATGATATGTGTCCGGGGAATCACGGTTCCCTGCTTCATACTCAAAACCAGCTGCCTGCGATATTCTGTTTGTAGAGATCCAGATCTACCTTCTTACATCTCGGGCTGATTTCATGGGTGTTCATGGGTCTGGTGGATATCCAGCTCAATTCCAGGGACCGTTGGAATAGGGTCTCCTACTCCTCTGCCATCTTTTCCTGAATTTCCAAGAATGACTTTTTCAAACTTTTCTCTTAAAGCATCTCTGACAAACCTTCCCAAATGGTCAGGAATTGAAGGATTTTTCAGCACTGACTTTTAACTGTGAACCCCTAAAAGTTCCAGGCAAGCCTGGAGAGAGTTTGTCACTCTAGTTTGTATGTGTGTGCATGTGTGCATGCGCATAAGCATGTGCATGTGTGTGTGTCTGTTCAGCAGAGGAGGATGGTTGGGATATTTTGGGTGGGTTTGGGAGGAATATAGTTTGAAGTGGCATATGATAAATAAGAAATCTTTAAGATTTCTTTAAGATTAAATAAGAAAAATATATAAGACCCAGGTTAGCTTTAAAAGCCATGCAACCTTGCATTCTTTACTGTATCTGTAATGAGTTTAATATCAAGTCATGGTTGATATGTAGTGATGAAAATTCTCCCCTTTCCATCCCTGGACTTTAAATAGAAGTGGCGCGTCACATTCAACATGGGGCTTTCAACACCCTCTCGGCATGCTGCTACAAGCCTTCGCAAATTTAAGGAATTACTATTTATATATCCCAATCTAATAAAATATAGACTTCTAAGCTGTTGAGTTATATATCTACACCTCGACATCTATATATAGATAAATAACAACATATATTAGTTTATTTTATTGTGAAATATAACACATATGAAAAGTGCACAAAATAGAAATAAACCAATCAAATGATTATCTTAATTTTGTCACTGTCACCCTGACCATGAAACAGAAAATCATCAGTACCCGGGAAGCTTACCTCATACTTCTTCCCAAATACTAGCCCCTTTTCTCAGAAGTAGACCACTGTCTTGATTTCAATAATAATCACTTGTGTGCTTTATTCTTGTCTTTATCCACCAAGTGTAGACCTTATACATCTCTGAACATTGTACATTACCAGTCTCTTCAGCTTTTATAAATAGTATCAAACACTATGTATTTTTTGTGTATCTGACATCTTTTCTCAATTTTATGTCTGTAATGTTCATCATAATGCTATGGGTTGTGGTTCATTCATTAACACAGAATTCCATTATATAAATACAACGAAATTTATGTAACCATTTCAATGACAATGAACATTTGAATTGATTCCAGTTTGCAGCTGACAGAATAAAAAATCTGCACTGAAGAGGATTGTACATGTCTTTTGCTGCCCACGTGGACATTTTTCTCTTGTGCTATATTTAGTAATAAAATTATTAGATTATAGATATGAATAACCTTCATTTTTAGTAGATGATATCAAACCATTTTCCAAAATGGTTCTGAAAATTTTTATTCCTACCACCAGCATAGGAGTCATCATAGTTTTACATTGTTTCCCACTTTTGGTATGGCCAGTCTTCTTAATACTGGCCATTTCCTGATTATTCTTTTTCCAATATTTCATTTGAACGGTATCTTTTGTGGAGTGCCTATTCAAGTCTCCTGCACTTTTCTTTATTAGGTTATCTGTATATTTTTTCTTACACTTTGTAGGAATTCTTTATAGGAATCCTTTGTTAGTTATATATGTTTCAAAAATCATCTCCCACTGCAGGATTTTCTAAAACAAAGAAGTTTGAGTATAGTTACCTTTGCCTATCATTTCCTCTATGGTTAGTTCTTTTTTGTCACTTGTTGAGAAAACATTACCTTACCCTGAAGAAATGAACATGTTTTCCACTACTACTTTATAGAATTCATTTGAATCTTCAATCTAACTGAAATTGATTTTTTCATATGAAATAATGTAAAGGTTACATTTCACTTTTTTAATCATGAATTTTGCAATTTTTCCACAGATCATCTGTTAAAAACACTGCCCATTCCCCTCATTATCATATATCAACTGTCTAAATAGTTATGGGTCTGCAGGTGAAATCAATATTGTCTTAGATTCCTCTATTAGTCTTGTCTGGAAGCAGTGCCACACTATGTTATTGTAGCTTTAAAACCAGTCTTGAAATCTCATAGAGCAAGTTTATCCGTCTGCTTATTTTCCTTTCATAATGTCTATCTTATTTTTGGAATTTGTATATGAATTTTAGCATTAGTTTACACAATTCTAAAGACATGCACACAAATTCACATGCACATTCACACACACAAAGTAATTAAGATTGCTTTGAAACTATAGCTCAAGTTTGGGATAATTGACTTCTTTACAGGACTGATTACTCAAATCTAAAAATAGGGTAGATCTTTCCATCTGGTTAGGTTTTTATTTAATTATCTCTATAGCCTTATAGTATCTTATTAAAATAAATTTTCTATATGAAGATATTGGATATCTCTGGTTAGGATAATTCATAGGTGTGTCATATTTTATGCTGTTAGGTGACATTTTTACATTTCATTTTCTGTTTGCTGCATTCATATGAATATAGCTGATTTTTGTATATTGACTTAGTATACATCAGCCTTATAAAATTGCTATTAATTCTAATATGTTATCCATATATTCCATTGGTTTTTCTATATACACAACTAAATTTTCTAAATATTCACATAATTTTCACCTTTCTAATAGTTATAATTTTAATCTCACCGACATACCCTAACATATAATTACTGAAATGCTTGGGTTTAGATCTATGGTATTACAGTTTCCTTTCAATTTGTCCTATCTCATGTATTTCTTTCCTTTTTGGCATTCATGTGCACTTTTTGTTTTCTGTTACCTTTAGGACTATGATCCACTTGGAATTAATATTTGCATATCATGTGAAGTAAGGATTGAGGTTTATTATTTTGTATACAAAAAAAAATTGCTTAACACCATCTGTTGAAAAGACCACACTTTCTCCATTGATTTAATGTCACTTTTGTCTAAAATCAATGACGATGTAAGTCATGTCTATTACTAGGCTAACAATTCTGTTTAATTCATCTGTGTTTATGTCTTGTGTTGATTAGTGTGGATTTATAGTAAGTTGTGAGATCAGGTAGTAAAAGTTCCCCAAATATATTAATCATTTTTAAAAGAGTTTTATTTCTTCTAAGTGATTTTGCCATTTCATGTATATTTTAATCAGCTTTTCAACTTCTTTAAGAAACTTGTTAAGATTTTGATTGAGGTTGCATGGATATATAAATCAATTTGGAGTGAACCACCATATTAACAATATTGAGTATTTCAATCCATGATCATACACATCTCTGTACATATTTAGGTACACTTAACTTTCATTTCCAGTGTTTTATAGTTTTCATAGTATAGGTCTTTATGCTTAAGTAATATTTTGACTCTATCATGAATTTAAAAAAAATATGTTATTTTCTCAGTTTTCATTGCTAGAACATAAAAATACAATTAACTTTTATATATTGATCTTGCATCTTGGACCTTGCTAAAGTCACTTAATAGTTCTAATAGCTTTATTCTGATTTCCTTTAAAGTCTTCCACATATTAGATTATGTCTTATGCCTTTATTTCTTTTCCTCACCCTGTAACACTGGATATGACCTCTGAAACAATATTAAAATGGTAAGAGCAGACATTCTTGCTTTGTTCCTGACCTTAGAAAGCATCGAGTCTTTCACAACAGAATACAAGGCTAACTGTAAATATTTTATAGATGTTTAATCAGGTGAAGAATTCTGCTTTTATTTCTAGTATGTTCAGAGTTTATATAATAAAACTTTTGAAATTTGTCATTATTTTTGTATCCATGGAAATAAACATATATTTTTCTTTCATTCTATTAATATGGTAAATTATGTTAATTGAATTTTACATGTTTAGCCAAACTTATTTTAAATTATTTTAAATATTTTATTTAATATTTTAAATAAATATTAAAGATTAAAATATTTAATATTTTAAATAAATCCCACTTGGTCATGATGAATTTTCCTTTTAAAATATTGTTGCATTCAATTTGTATGTATTTTTAAGGGTTTTTGCATCTATACTTTGTGGGATATTGGTCTGCAGTTCTCTTTTATTGTGTTATCTCTAATTTTGTAATTAGGATCATCAACCTCATAAAATGAGCTGGGAGGTGTTCTCTCTTACTCTATTTTATTAAAGAGTTTGTCAGAAATTGATATTATTTCTCCTTTATATTTTGTATAGAATTCACTATTGAAGCCACTTTGGTCTGGAGTTGTCTTAGGGGAAAGATTTTTAGTTACAAACTTGATTTATTTCATTTACTTAAGACTGTTCGAATTTTCTATTATTGTTGTGCTAGTTTGAGTAATTTGTATCTTTCCAGAAATTTATATTTCATACAGTTTTTAAAATTTATTTGGCATCAATCTGTCCCCTCTTTCTTTCCTGCTTTTAGTAATTTAGGTCTTCTTTCTCTTTTTCAATCAATTTGGCTAGAGTTTTGTTAATTATATTGATTTTTTAAAGAACTAGAATTTGTTTTCATTGATTTTTTTTCCCTATTGTTTTCTGTGTTTATTTTGTTGATTTCTAATTTTTTCTTCATTATTTACTTTTATATGTGTGCTTTGGGTTTTATTTGTTATTTTGTTCTCAGTTTCTTAAGGTAGAATATTAAATCATTGATTTGAGATTGTTCTTCTTTCTAATAATGGCATTTAAAAACATTCACTTCTTTCAAAACACTACTTTATCTGTATCCCACAAATTTTGATGTATTGTATTTTCATGAACATTCATTTCACAATATTCTAATGTATTCTTTTCACTTCTAACCTTTCTAAATCTGAATTCTGATTTCTTTGTTGATCCTATAATTAGAAGTACATGGTTAATTTCAAATACTGGAGGTTTTTCTTGTTATCTTCTTATTAGTGTTTCTAGCTGAATTCCATTGTGGTCAGTAAACATTTTCTATATAATTTCAAACATTTTAAATATATTGTGATGAGTTCATGAATGTTTGGATCTCGGGTAATATATAATATGCCCTTAAGGAGAGTGCGTATTCTGTTGTAGAGTGAATTCTTTAATATGTAAATAACAAGTCAGTGTGGTTGATAACACTATTTAGACCTTAGTCTTTCCTCCTGTTTTGACTAGTTCTTTCAATTGTTGAGACAGCAGCTATGATTGTGGAATTGTTTCTTCCTTTAATTCTGTCAAAATTGTTCCATGTGCTTTGAAGCTTTGTTATTGAAAATATACATATTCATAATTGCTCAATCTTGTCATGTTGAACTTTCATCATTACAAAATGTCTCTCTTAAGTTTGCTAATAAATTTTACTTTAAAACCCATTTTTCTGATATTAATATAATCTCTCTAGCCTTCATAAGATTACTCTTTGCATGATATATTTTTCTGATCCATTTACTTTCATCCTATGTGTGTATTTAAAATGTCTCATGAAGACAGCATAGAATTGCCTCTGGTTTTTGTATCTGTCTTTTGGCCATTCAGATAGTCCCTGCCCTTTAATTGGAGTATTAGTCAACTAAAGTTTAAAATAACATAGGTCTAACGTTTTACTTCTTGTTTTCTACTTGTCTCATTTTTTTCATCCTCTGTTTCTCCTTTCCTAACTTTTTACAAGATAATTTAAATATTTTCAGAATTTTCTTTTAATTTTAATTTTCCCACTGCCTTTTTGTCTATTCTTCTGTGCATTATTTTCATAGTGGTTCTCATGTAAATATGGTACTTAACACAGCCTAATTACTATATGTAAAATGTAAAATATAAAACTATTTAAACACATATCTGTATCTACTCCTTCCTTCATGTTATAGTTTTTATATAATACAACTCTATACGTTATAAATCCCATAGACAATGTTAACATTTATTTTCTAGCAGTTATATATTTTATAACAATGGAGGAAAAAAGGCAAAAAAATTGTCACTTATTTATTTTTCATTCTCTCTCAACTTTTCAGCTGCTATCATTTCCCCACTCCTTAAAAGAACTTCCTTTAGCAGTTCTTACAATTCCACTAGCAACAAAATTTTATTTTGTCTTAAAAAAATTGTTAATGTGCCTTCATTCTTGAAAGAAAATATAGCCAGGTATAGAATTCTAGGTTAAAAGATCTTTTTCATTCAGCACTTTACGATATTTTTCCATTCCTTTTTGGGGGATTTCATAGTGTCTGATGTTAAGTTAGCCATAAATTTGGACCAGAAATTTCTCTTGAAACTGTGTTTAATTTTCTTGGTTATTCCCCTATCAGATCATTTTGAACTTCATTCTGGACATCACCAATGTTAAATTGCAAAGATTCAGAATTTTACTACATTGAGTATTTTTGTTTGTTTTAGGAGATAATTTTCTTGGCTGAACTTGAACTGAAATACCTTGTTTAGTAGGCAACAGCGCTGGGTTTTGTTCTGATAGTTTTTCTTTAATTAGGTTTCTTTTAGTCTGTTCTGTACATGAATGTTTGGGGGGGTCAGTCAGAGGTACAGGTAGACAGATTTGGGGATTCTTCTCTCTAGCTCCTTCCTCTTCTGGAATTCCTACATGGTTTCCTGGCTCTACTTTTCTGATTCTCTAGCCAGAAATATGGCAAGGTTTTTCAGGAAGTCCACCATCCCCAACCTAACTCTTGTCCATGCTGTGAAGATAGCAATGATCCTTAGTTCAAAGGTTATAGAGAAGAGAACTTACTTGGGTAGCCCTCATTTCAATTTCTCCAAGTGAGTGTGCACTCCCCACCAGCATTTACCCTCCATTATTCACATACCCACATATGAAAGGCAACAGCCCAGACTCATTTCAAATTTTTCTCTTATATTTTTAAGTCTTATATGCTTGGTTTTGCATGTCATAAACTATATAAGGCAACGTTTTATTTGTAGTTTTTCAATAATTATATGTTTCATAAACTAAGAGAAAAAAACAAATATAAATAGACTTTTGCATTTACTCAGATCAGAGCCAGCTACATAATTTGTAAGACCAAGATAAAATGAAAATGTGGGGCTATATTTTTTTTAAGTGCACAGCAAAAGCTTTTCCTTTTACCATAATCTCTTTCTCCTAACTTGTCATGGCGTTTTTTATTTACTATTTAATGTTATGCTATCCCTGGCTCAAGAATATTCCCAGGGTGAGTGCAGACCTTCATAGAGCAAACCTCCCACTCAACTCAGTGTGCAGGCCTCATGGACCTGACCCTAAACCTTTTCCCACCTGTAGCCAGGTCTATGCTGGGGGCAGATAACAGTGATTTCTGGGTGTGGTGGGAGGGTAGGCAACTGAAAACCCATCCTGTAGTGGTGTTGGAAGTGGGACCGTGTGGGAGCTGAGACTTCAAGTTCCCAGGTGCCCCGAGTGCTTCATTATCTCATCAGACTTCACATACAAAAGAAAAATTCAAAGATAAAATTATTAGAAAATTTAAGAAGGTGATCACAGGGTATTTATTCCCAAGCATAGGACCTCCTTCTGGGTTTGGAGTCTTATAAAACTTCATTAGTCTTATGTCCATGAATTTAGCCTTGATCCAGATATTTTCCATTTCTGATGTTCTTCATTCTTTTTTGAGGAACTATTTTCCCTTCATCCTGAAGAACTTCCTTTAAAAACTCTTACTGTGCAGGATGGCTGGCAACAGATTTTGTTGCTTGTTTGCAAAGACCTCTGTCTATTCTTCCATGCCTATGTGTACTCTATAAGCTAATTTCTAACTCATTTATTTACCTAAAATACTGTAGATGTTTTATAGTAGATGTTTTTTTCTAAGGGCAAATTTGATAAAGCTTTTGGTATCCCCACCTTCTATAATCATAGATCAGCATCCATTCTGTGGAAAGTAGTAGTAATAGTTTAGGTGAAATACTTTAATTCTATAGATTCATAAGCATAATGATGCAGTGTTATATATTTATACAGTATTTATTAAATTATTAAATACTAATATGGATCTAATATACTAATAAAGTGTAAGCATATCTTAACTGATATTCTAAAGTTATTCTTTGTAGAAAACTAGATATATAGATCTTTAGGGAAATAATAGATTCCCTTGTCTTAATAAACAATACAAAACTATTTCCTATTGATAGGCAGAACATGAGATTTAAACTACTATTTTAAAGTTTGTATGTGATGTCAACTAAGTGTCTAATTTGAATTTTGATCTTACCTCTTATTTTTTTTATTGTCTAGCAAGTAAAATTTAATGATTTTCATTCTAGAATTAAAGGCTAAATTATACCATTCCCATTGTAGGCAGTTGTTCTAGATAAACATTAGTTAATAATTCTTAAGTACTGTAGCAGCAATGTCCACAATAGCCAAACTGTGGCCTTCAACAGATGAATGGATGTGGTCCATAAGTTGTGGTCCATATATACAATGAAATATTACTCAGCCATCAGAAAGGATGAATACTCAACTTTTGCATCAACATGGATGGGACTGGAGGAGATTATGCTAAGTGAAATAAGTCAAGCAGAGAAAATCAATTATCATATGGTTTCACTTATTTGTGCAACATAAGGAATAGCATGCAGGACATTAGGAGAAGGAAGGGAAAAATGAAGGGGGGAAATCGGAGGGAGAGACAAACCATGAGAGGCTATGGACTAGGGAAACAAACTGAGGGTTTCAGAGGGGAGAGGGGCTGGGGGTATGGGTTAGCCCAGTGATGGGTATTAAGGAGGGCACGTATTGCATGGAACACTGGGTGTTATACACAAGAAATGAATCATGGAACACTACATCAAAAACTAATGATGTACTGTATGGTGACTAACCTTACATAATAAAAATAAATAAAAAAATAAATAAATAATTCTTAAGTACAGTAATGCATTGTTTAAAAAGCACAATACTTAGAATGTTGTGACATTGTGAATTAAGCACATAAGTTGGCAGAGTAACTAAAAAAGTACGTGTTGCCATAGGAATGTTGACTCATCCATGCAGCAGACAAAGTACTGCATATTAAAATGTATACTCTTTTAATAAGCGAACCAAAAGTTTAACTTCCTTTTGTAGCTTAGCAACCTGTGCCTTTCACAGAACTTTTCTATTGTCTTGAATCAAAACAAAGAAAACATAAGAATAGGAAAAAAAATTCAACAAACTAGAAATAGAGGGAAATTTCCTCAACCCAATAAAGATCATCTATGGAAAACCCACAGCTAATATCATATAAATGGTGAATGACTGAATACTGTCCCCTAACATTAGGATCAAGACAAGGATATTTGCTCTCACCACTTCTATTCAACATTGTGCTGATGGTTCTAGCCAAGGAAATTATGCAAGAAAAGGAAATAAAGGCATTTAGTTTGGGAAAGTAAAAATAAAATGACCTCTACTTGCAGATGATATAATATTTTATATAGAAAATCCTAAGGGGCACACACACACACAAAAGAACTAATAATGAGATCTGCAAAGCTGAAGAATACAGGATCACACAACTATCAATTGTATTTCTATATTTTAGCAAGGAATAACCTGGAAATAAAATTAACAGAATAGTTCCAATTGCAGTAGCATCAAAAATAAAAGTCTTAGGAATAAATTTAACAAAAGAAATACAAAACTATATGAAAACTATAAAACACTGTTGAAAATTGAAAGTGGAACAAAATCAATGGAAATACCTTCCATTTTCATGGGTAAGAAGACTTATTATTGTTAAGATGGCAATACCTTCGAAAGTGAGATACCACTTTACACCTCTGGAATGCCTATCACCATAAAGAGGAACAATAACAAGTATTGATGACCATATGGAGAAATTGGAACCCTCATACATCGATGGTGAGAATGCAAAACATTAGAGCAGGCTTGGAAAACAATTTAGAGGTTCCTGAAAAGGTTTAATATGGAGTTACCATATGACCTAGTAGCTCCACTCTTAGATATGTACCCACAAGAATTGAAAACATATGTCCACCCAAAAACAAATGTTTATAGCAGCTTTATTCATAATAGTCAAAAAGTGGGAGTAAGTGACCAGAAACTGATGAATGCATACACAAAATGCAAAATATCCATAAAATGGACTATTATTCAGCCATAAAATATAAATGAAGTACTGATACATGCTACAACATGGATCAAACTTGAAAACATACTAAGTGAAAGAAACCTTGCAAAAAGGGCCATATAATAGGATTCTATTTATCTGAAATATCCTGGATAGGCTATTTCATAGAGACAGAGTAAATTAGTGGTTTCTAGCAGCTAGGAGCATGGTACAGGGGAGAATGACTGCTAATGGGTACAGAGTCTCTTGGTGATTCCAAAATTGTTCTAGAATTAGATAGTGGTGCTAGATGCACAACATTGTGAATACCATAAAAAACACTGAAATACACATTTTAAAAGGATGAATTTTATGGTATGTGAATTATGCCTCAATAAAGCTATTTTTTTTAAAAAAAAGACAGAAAGAAAAAAAATAGTAAGATGAAAGAATCTCATCCCGATCTGGACATTATATAAGTATTGAACAGAGTAATTTTTAAATGAGGATTCTTTCTCTAGATATCTGAAAGTAATATATACCTCCTTCATGGTTGTTGTAGAGACTACTGGCTGCTCACCAAACTCATTTCCTTCTTTTTTGGACAAAGAACCAAATTTTTATTTGTGGCCAAATGCATAAGTCCTGACCAGTTATGAAAAAAAAAGCACTGACATACACATCTTCCCGTTCTGGCCAAATAAAACTCCCATGCAAGATCCTCCACAGTTTTTCCTATTCATTAGCTTAATACAGACAAGCAAGAAGGAAGTCAAGTGCTAAAGATGGCATAGACACAAGGAAAGAGACTGGCCAAATGGAACAGTTATCAGAAGAGAGCTTCTCACTCAATCATTAACATCTATTCTGGTATTTAAATAAGTAAGAAACAAACTTTTATTATCTTCTGCCACTAAGATGTTGGGGTTTATCTGTTACTCCAGAGAGGTTTTTGTTTGTTTTCTTGTTTTTTATTTAACTATAAAATTATTCTTGCTAGGTAAATTCCAAATTAATAACCAATTATGAGAAATTCAAAATAATCAGAAGCGTCACATGGGAACAATTATTTTACCTCAGGTAACAGAGTTTATATTGCAGAAAACAAAAAAAAATTGACTCTCTAAATAGTCATAAAAGTGTCACCGAGCATTCACTATATAAATAAAAACCAATAGTTGAACATTTAGATGTTGAGTTTATAATTTAAACTTCTTGGAAAAAAACTTCTAAGTTTTCTTACATGCAGTAACTGGTAGTAATACAAACTTTTCTATTACCTCAATTTCCTGAATAAGAGAAATTACAAAAACTCTAAAGTGAAAATACTTGAAGCCCATTTTACAATTTGTTTCTTCCTAAATTATTCTCCCAAAATTTAAAGATTTTATGTTTAGTTTCATAAGTTCAACCTATAAAAAGCGAGGATAAATTGCTGTAACTACTTCCTTCATATAATTTTCAAAACTACCTTTCAATATTTTAATTACTTAAAATTACTCTAAACCATTATTCCTCAAAAATAAAATGCTTTGTTGTAATAGAAAATCATACTTCAAATTTAAGAGGAAAAATTTTACTCAGAGATTTCTATAATGTATACTTGAGTACTAAACAGTTAACCCAAATTACACATCATGTATTATAAAAATTGGGGTCCACTTGCTTAATTCTAGTCAACTATTTAGAATGACTATCATGAATCTATGGGGTATTATTTTGCAGTCCCAAATAAGAATACAACATTTTAAGGGTGAAGTTGACATGACCATTTCAATGCAGCTTTATATAGCCACATGAAAGAAAAAAAAGATATTGCTTTTAACAGTTACAATGTGTATGCATCAAAATTCCCTGACCTGCATCTTACCCATGGCTCCTCCTTTTAACCATAATTCCCAAGGTTGAGACTTGAGTTTTGATTTAGAATTGTGTTCAGCATTGGGCTGAAAAGTAGAAATGGGATAGGGATGTTATTTTATTCACCGTACTTGGCAATAAAAATGCCCAAATACGTCTGTTAACTAGGAAATTCTACTTTTCAAACATATCTGCACACAAACTACTTTTTACCACCTGTCTGCACCATTCTTAATCGAGCTTCCATAATTTCTTGCCTGACCACTGTAAAAGCATCTTAATTGGTGGTATTACTTCAGTCTTACCTCATACAATAAGTCAACATAGAGCATCCTTTAAAAACAAGTTAATTCCAGTCTCTCTAATAGTCAAAGCATCCACTGACTTCCCATAAACATAAAAATGTTTAAACTCTGATACCAAGCCTTCAGGGATTATATAATAGGGCCACTGACTCCATCTTTGACTGTATCCCACATGGCTCTTTTCCTTCTTTACTCTATAAAAGCCACATTTTCCTTCTCCTTGTGTCTTTTCTTTCTTTTTATTTTTTTTTACCTGCTTTATTGAAGCATACATTACACAGCCCTAAATCCACTTTAAGTGTACATCTTGATAAATTTTAGTATATTTACACCTTTGTGCAACTAGCAGTACAGTTTAGTCTTAGAATGCTTTGTTTAACCCAAAAATGGTATCTTATACCCATTTAATTCCTACTCGCACCCAAGTTTTAAGAGACTACTGATTTGTTTTCTATATGTAAAGTTTTTGTCTTTTCTGGTAATTAAATATAAATGAAATTATACAATATATTACCTTCTGCCTCTGGTTTCTTTCCTTTAGTATAATGTTTTTGAAGCCTATCTATATTGTAGCATATATCAGTATATTTCTTTTTATTGCTGACTAGTATCCATTTTATAGCTATACTATATTTTGTGCTTCTATTAATCATTTCATGGACATTTGAATTTTCTCTATCTCTGACTCTTTTGAATAGTTTTGCTGTGAATACTAATGTCCAGGTGTTTATGTGGATGTATGCTTTTGCTTTCTTTTGGTTCATAACTAGAAATAAAATTACTGGGTCATATGACAAGCTTATGTTTAACTTTTTAAGAAACTGCCAGACTGTTTTCCAAAGCAACTGTATCATTTTATTTCCACCAGCAACAGTTTCCAGTTTCTCCACAGCTTAGCAATACTTGGTATTGTCAGTCGTAATTCTTGAGTGTGTAGGGTGTCTCATTATAGTTTAATGTGAAGTTTCCTAATGACAATGCTTAAAGCCTTGTTTATGTGTTCAGTAACATTCCTGTATCTTCTTTGGTTAAGTGTCTCAAATACATTGCCCATTTTTTTTTAAATTGGGTTGTCTTATTATTAACTTATGTCTTTTGTATAAGTTTGACATATGTCCTTTACTAAATACATAATTTGCAATTACTTGCTCCCAATCTATAGCTTCTCTTTTTATTTTCTTACATTTCATTACAACTCAACAGGTCCACAGCTGAACTTGTGGTCTTCGGTCCATCCTGCTCCTCCCTGTGTACTTATAATTGGATTTTCACTGCTTTTTTTCTATCTGTTTATTTATTTATTTTTATGAAGTCTTAACTCCTTTTTTGAACAAACCAAACAGGCTTTAGCTTCCTTACTCTTTTTGTTGGGAATGTTCTATTCCCTGTTCTCACTCCCTCATTTCCTTCAGGTCTCAATTCAGATGTTACTTTCTTAGAAAGTTCTTTGACTCATGCTCCTTTTTGGTGGTCATTAGAGCTATTTAACAAAGATACTTCAGTCTGCTTACTTCCTGGCTACACTGTGGCAGGGCGGGCCATGCAATTACCTCTGGATAATGAGTTATAAGTGGAAGAGAGAAATACCACACTTCTTTCTGGTTCAAGTTCCTCCAGAACTGTCTTTTTCCTTTAGCACAATGACCAGCAACACACAAAATAGTGCCTAGTTCTTCAGTCTGTATCACTGAAAGATTTCAATAAGTAGAGCCTGGTGCCAACCTACAATGTACATGTAACATGATCAGGAAACCTACATTTTTTATTTGTTTGTTTGTTTGTTGATCAAACCATTCTATTGAGGGAATTCGGGGAAAAGCCAAAGGCGAGGAGGACAATGAGATCCAATGTCCTTGGCCCGGCCAGAATCTCACATTCCCAGTGTCACAGTTCCCAAAAGACAAAACCTATGTTTTCAAAACCACTAAGTTTTGGAGGTTTAACTGTTACTGCAGCATATTCTGATTGATATGCCTTCCCAAAGACCTTTCCCATGGAAATTTTCTATGCACTTACCCGACTTTTTCTTCATAGTATTTAGTATCTGACATGCATTTTGCCTTGTCTACTAGCACATGAGGTAAGGACATAGTTTGGATCAGTGTTATATCCCTAGCACCTAGAACAGAGCCTTGCACATAAGTACTTGTGAAATACTTGTTAAATGAATGAATGTGGCCCCACATCAGCACAGTTGTGCTAAATTGGGCATATAAAAATATAATGCATTCTTTAAAATAGCATCTGTGAATATTTTCAGGTTTAATTTTGCCCTAGCTATTTATTAAAAGCAGCAGAGTTTGAATGTACTTATAATTGGATTTTCATTGCTAAAAGTTCATGTCTTTGATAAAACTTGTAAATAAAACACTAAATCAATTGAAAATTATTTAATTCCTCTAAGACTGCTACTCTATACACTGTATACACTGCTTACTAAGCAGAAAACTTGGGCCAATGCTTTCAAATGTAAATACATGTTAGTCCTGCATTATCTTTTAATCACTTCTCATTAAGGAATTATATCCTTAGCTAGATATGGCAAGGCACATTATTTTACCTTGCTGTCTCAGCATCTTTTCTTTATCTTGGTTCTTCATGGTCTGCTGATCCCCATCTGTGTACCATGTTAATCTACAATAGATTGATCATGTCACCTATTCTATTTCCTTTCATTACAAATGGGAGTCTTGACTTGGCTGGAGAAGGAACATTAAGGTTGCTTTCTACAGAGGTAAGATTCCTGTCCTATGATCTATTCATTCCCTAGCCACCAGGATATCCCCTCCTCAGGGACTGTACATTTTTGCACACTCTTCCTGGAATGACCTTTCAGACATCTAGGCTCACTTCTTCATTTTCCTTCTATCTTGGCTCAAATGTGCCCTTTTTGTGCAGGAGAGCCCCAAAAACTCCACGTAAAATTGAAAATTTTCTTCATTCTTAAGAAGGCCTATAATCCCACTTCCTTATCTTATTTATCTCTGTAGCGCTTACTACCATCTGACATGTTATTTTTTTTCCTTGTTTATTCTATCATCACTGCAGAGAGAAAGCTATACAAGTCCACAAGTTTTTGTCTCTTATTGTTTAACTCTTGTATTCTCTATGCCTACATCATTGCCTGGCATGTGATGAACAATGAATACATGTTTGTTGAATAGACTAATTGACTTACTCAAATAAGGGGTGAGATGCTTCCTAAAAAGGTAGGCAGAGGAGATGGAGATGGAAGGCTTTCCACAATGATGTTCAGACATATACATATATGTTTACTAAACTGGGGTGTACTGAGAGAAAATTTGCCATAAGAAGAGGTACCATGAGTCGTTATAAGGAGGGGTGCAGGGACCAGCGACAAGGCCTGAGAACGCGTTTCAGTGACAAAGTCTGAGATTAACCATTAATGTAGTCCTGCTCTGGCATCAAGGTCCCCTACCCTTGGGTAAAGTAGTGGTACTACTTAGTTCTAAGAGTTGTTGAAAGAGCTCCATCATGCTTCTATCTGTGACATTTGGAGCACTCATAAAAATTGGCTTAGAGAGCCGAAAACTTCCTCTCCCTTCATGAGAGCATTATGATCAAGACTGGCTTTCGTATCCACAGGTGATGTCTAGTGACAATGACAGGTGGCAGAATTTAAACTCTACCAGCACTAGTTCTCAAAGGACACAGCAGCTTTCTACTCCACCACCACTTGGGCTTGGACTCATAAAGACAGGAATGTTACAGCTTGAAGCTGTACTGCTGTGAAGTTGGGATTGCAGAGTGCACACCTAACTGCGAGAGTGCCTAAAAAAATCTGTCACTGACCACCGTCATAGTAAGGCTCAAGTAATGTGCGCAAGCCCTCGAGGAAGAGTGACAAAGAAGGCAAGTTCTTCTTCCCACCTCTGAGCAGCTCCAGGTACAAATATATGTGATTGAAGCGTGACAATCTGTCACTGATCGCACTGACAGTGGGCATCGATTATATCAAGTTAACACCTGTAGGTATATAAGGAGAAACAGTAGGTCGTAATATTGACAGCGTTGATGGCAGCAACCTTCTAGCTGAGTGAGTACTGCTGTGGAAATGTTAAAGACTCCCGGCATGACTATCCTCGCTCAACAGCAACGAGCAACAATCAGACCAGAGTTCTGGGCACTTAGGACTCCTGAAATTACTTACTTAGGTTGGGTGTGGTGGGGAACCCTGAAAAAAAGTCTGTATTCCTTCAACCATGGGGAAAATGGCAAAGAACTTTTTATATTTGGGGACCACAAATGTAGCCACCACCTGGTGAACACAGACACTTGAAACTCGATAGAAATCATAATAAATTCTCAGGAATCTATGCTTTATGCGGTTATGTGTTAAACATAGAGGTTTTATTAACTGAATTCTCATAACCCTACTGTTGCCAGTACTAACATTTAGCTGTACATAAACAGGCAATGTAGAATCTTAGAGAAGTATGCTTTTTAGTGCAGTACTGGAAAATATATGTTGTATCTGCCTCTTTTCTTGAGAATGGCTGCAAAACGTTGCCTGCTATGGCTTAAGTGGTGGTAACAGGGGGACTTTAAAAATTCCCTGGTGGTTTTGGTTGGAAAATTAAAGCTACTAGGCAAGTAACAGTACTTAGTCTTCCTCAGTGAATGTAAATTATTATGTGCTAGCTTCTGTATCATACACTATTAAATAATCCTGCTATGTCCAACAGTCCTCAATTTGTTTTCTGGTTAATCATTTAATCCTATGTTTGTTATGCTGGCATAGAAGAATGGAAAATAATATTACTACCTCTTCCCTCAATATGGATTTATCTCCATGCTGAAAACTACATCACCATTATTAGCAATTATGCCAATACAAAGCTAAGTATACTCAACTCACATTTGCCTTTGTAAGGGCACTCCACCTTGAATGATCTGGAGTGAATTTTAACCATTCAGCCAAACTTTATTATTTCTAGGGATACAGAGTGTTTTTCCTTATTTCTTCTTACTCTAGTCCTACCTGTATAAACCCTAGCCTTTTGAAAATTAGGCCAGGAATAAACTTGAATTTATTTGCCATTGGAATGGGACGCAAGTACAGATAGTAGAAGACCTCAAATGATTAGGCAAATCCAAGGGTTATTCTGAAAAATCTAGAGTCTAAAATGCCAGAGGGAGTTTCATGTAGTCAACAAATCTGTGAAAAAAGGATCCAGGATTCACTTTCATAGGACCGAACCTCTGTAATGAGTGAGATATTTTAACCGCTAGGAGATAGGAGATAGGAGACAAAGGAGCAGCCTGGAGGTCATTAAAAAAAAGCTAGGATCCATCCCTAGTTTTCACTTAAAAGTAAATTCAGACATGGTGCATAAATGGACTGGCCTGATTTAAAAGGCCAGACACAAAGTAACACTCATATAGTTAGACATATTTATGCTGGTATTTGATTCAGTAGCATCAAATGTGAACATACTTGTTTTAATTATTGAAAATGTATGCAAGCAGAATGCCTGGGTGGCTCAGTCGGTTAAGCATCTGCCTTCAGTGTGGGTCATGGTCCCGGGGTCCTGGGACTGAGTCTCCTTGTTCAGCGGGGAGCCTGCCTCTCCCTCTGCCTGCCATTCTCCCTGTTTGTTCCTTCTCTGTCTTTCTCTGACAAATAAACAAACAAAATCTTTAAAAAAAATGTATGCAAGCAATCATTCTTAATTACTTTGGCCTCATCTTTAAAAGTGAAAAGAATAATGGGCCAGGTATGTGAAGAATTAGGAAATAGGTTGAGAACTGAAGTTAATCTCAAAAATGGAGAGGGAATGTCTGTCATTTACTTTTTTCCTTAATTCAACAAAATATTTTTGAATGTCTATCACTGTTAAGCAGAAGCATCTATTACATACTTTGGCATTGTTTTTATCAATCTAGAAGTTTATAGTTTGATTTAAAACCCAATTAAATAATCCAGACTTTTAAAAAGGAAGAAAAAATAATTGTGAGAAAATTGGCCATATCAAAATATCAGGTATCTACTGCCCTATTTCTTTGAAAAATGCCTACCAATTTATTTTTTTGAAATGAAGAAAATAATTAAGACATGAGTAGTTAGTTAGATTCTTGTTCCCTCTAATATCTGCTAGGGAAAATTTTTGTTTTGCCTGATTGACAATGAGCAACCCTTCCTCCAAATGTGTGTGCACCTACACACTCAAGCCTTATCATGAAGAGTGGCCTGAAGGGAGAGAACTCAGGGATTTGGATTTAGGAAATTGCATTAGAAAGACCTGAGACTGACTGCAAGAAAGAAAGGGAAGTAGGGCAAAGGACAAAGGAAGAGGAAAACAATTAAAACTGGGTTGGCTGAAGTCTGAGACAGCTTTTTAGGGAGTTCCTGACTCACAGAGAGAAGAACAAAAAGATTTTGCAAAGTTTTCCTAGAAATGCATATAAAGAGTAAAGACACTTTTTTTTTTAATTACTATGAGTTGCCTTTACAACGTCTCGATTTCATTAAGAGATTGGGCTACTGGTAAGCACAAGGATTGCAATTACACTGAAGTTGCCCTAAGAAAGAAAGGAATGTGACTAGGCATTTTAAAAAGATCATGGAATATATTTCAAAGTTTTTCATTCTACTTTTTCCCCATTGAAGTGAACAATCAAGAACTGATGTTCTGTACCAGTCATACACTACTACATTTTTATAAAAGAAATATTTCTTTAAAAAAAAGATTTCATTTATTTACTTACTTACTTATTATTTATTTACTTATAGTGGGGGGAGGGGCAGAGGAAGAGAGAGAATCTCAAGCAGACTCCATGGAGTCATAGCCTGACCATGGGGCTTGATCCTATGACCCTGAGATCATGACCTGAGCTGAAATCAAGAGTTGGATGCTTACCTGACTGAGCCACCCAGGCACCCCTAAAAGAAATATTTCTAAGTGATTAGACAACATAAGCATTTATAGATTCCAATACCATTTAATTTAACTAGAAAAGCATGAAACTTCTTGGTTTCTTTTTTAAAATTCATTTTGCTTTTAACCCTCCCATAACAAAAGAATTTTAAATGCAGCATTTTTAAAGTATTTAAAATATTTGGGTGTCCTTAGGTTTAAAAATATGTATACATATTTTTGCCCTAAGTAACCAAATTATTCTGTTTTAGAGTCAGTGAAGAGGCTAAAACAATGATCCAGTTGACTTCACATAATTAAAAACAACCATATTTTAAATTCTGACATATACTTAGTCCAAGTATCATCTAAAATTTCATCCCCAGCTGTTGTCATTTTAGCGTTAGATTTTGTTTACTCCCACAAAATATCCACCATGTTGATAATGAGAAAGGGACATAGAAAAGTAAATAATGAGTGCCACAGTTCACATCACCCTTTAAAAATACAAATATGGATGCACAGCCAACATTTGAAGTCACCATATGCCATCATTCAGGAGTACTTAATTTAGCACTTGAATGTAACATTAACCCTCCTCTGTGGTTTAAATTCCATAGCACACCTATGGGAGGAGGGAGATTCTCAGCAAATCAGACTGCTGCTTTCATTCTTGCCATTTCATAATAATCCATTATAATGAATCCACAGTAAAGATTCATAAGAGGCAGATGCCTTTTCGACCTTAAAACCTCCACTTTTAAAAATTCTACCCTACTAGAAGTGATAGAATTATGCCTTTATCAAACATCACAAAACCGATAGTATGGTTTGGATTGATAAAGCAACAACAGTATCTTGTCAAATATTTCCACTACTAAGGTTTCAACTAAAATGTATTTTCAAAGAGGAGAAAGTCTCCATCTGTAATTTTGATTCATTTAATGTTAAATTCATCTAAGTGTTAAAATTATGGGAAACATTTTTTCATTCATGAAATCTCTTGCAGTCTCTTTATTTCTTACAATCATGACTATTTACATTTGCCTGTATAAAGCTAATTTTAATTCCATACTGAGAGCTACAGAAGATACTTTAGTGCCTAAAGAAAGGTCTAAATTTGATAGTTCATACTTGGATCACATACTACAAAAGAATTTGTTAACTCTGAAACATTTGAAACATGTTTATAAAGTTATAGAAATTGTTTTTTGTTGGGTATATTTTTTCTAAAGAGTACATATATGGATTATTTAATAGAATCAATAAAGTAAGTTTCTAATCTTGAGTCAAAGATCTATATTACCAGTAACTTTTTTTGAAAGTGTTCAACGATAGTATTTTGTAAATGAATATACTGTGTCACTTAATTCATAAATGTGACAATATTTACTCACGTATTTTCCCAATAAATTACTGCATGGTTATAAAGAGAAACATCTAGAGAGTTATACATCAAAATGTTAGTAAGGATTATTTCTGGATTGCTTACCTTTGCTTCCTTTATTGTCTTTGTTTCTAAGTTGAAAGTATACAGCATAAATAAATTTTAAAAAGTAAATCTAGTCATCTACCCATTAAAATAGCCTAAGAGAAACTAGTTTAAAGATTTTGATAAATGCTTTTGAAAAAAGGAAACAGGTAAATGCATAGTAAAGGTTCTCAAATTTTCCACTAGCTGATGACATTTTAACAGCCTTGTAAATGAGAAAATGCACAAGGCTTCAAATTTACTTTAAAATGGCAAAATAAGGGACACCTGGGTGGCTCAGTCAGTTAAGCACATGCCTTCAGCTCAGGTCACGATCTCAGGGTCCTGCGATCCAGCCCCACAGCAGACTCCCTGCTGAGCAAGGAGTACTCTTTAGGAAAAATATACGTAACAAAAAACAACTTCTATAACTTCATAAACATGTTTCTCCCTCTGCTCATTCCTCCTGCTCATGTTCATGCTCATGTTTATGTTCTGTTTCTCTCTCTCTCTCAAATAAATAAAATCTTTAAAAATAAAATGAAATAAAATAAAATGGCAAAATAAGAAACTGGAAAATAGTTTTATCAAAAAAGTGACTCACAACATTTGAGGACTATGTCATATTTATAGGTACTAGACATTTATAAGTTTGGTTTTTGTACTATCCAAACTTTCCCATGTTATTACTTGAACCCTTTTGTCTTCTACACACAGAACTCAGAATTTTGTACCAGCAGACAAACCAACATTTAAGGATTTACCATCTTTGATTTTGCTCTATTATTTTTAAAGCAAATATAAAATAGTAGAAAAGAATGTGTTGTTCTAGTGATAAAAGGTATTCTCTTAAACTTAATATAATTGAGATAATGATTGCAATCATCAGATATGCCAAATGTGAAAATCATTAGGTGTGAAAAAACCTCAGTCATAAGACTTAAGCTTGTCAAACGTGGATTTAAATGTGAATTAGAAGAACAAAATTAAAGCATAGGTATGAAATCCTGGATATATCATCAAAGACCCTAAGAGATGAGATATAATTAAGGAAATTACAATATTTTTAGTCATCTCAGTAAAGAACCTTTTTTTGTGTACCATGTAAACACAATAGTCCGCCTCGTCCATAGTTTCACTTTTCACGGTTTCAGTTACCTGCAGTCAGCTGTGGTCCTGAACCAGAAGATCCTCCTTCTGATGCACTGTCAGAAGATCAATAGCAGTTGTAACACTATGCCACAATGCCTACCTTGTCATTCTTCTCACTTCACCTCATCAAGTAGGTATTTTATCATCTCACATCATCACAAGAATAAGGAGTACAGTCCAACAAGACATTTTGAGAGAGTCTCACAGAGAAAGGGGGACTATTACATATTTTCTGACTTCTATTTAAGTTTCCCTTTGTTTGCAGATAGGCTCATGATACATAGTAATAGAAGGAATGATCAATCAAATCCTTGTCTTTCTGATTCCAACAAACAGGCTCTTTCCATTACACCATTCTTTCTTCCATATAGACTAAAAAAAAAAAAAAATATTCAAAATCTAAATTTCAAGGGAAGTTATCTAATCCATACATCTCATTTTGTGACTAAAGAATTAAGAAATAAAGACATGAAGGCTAGGGTAATATGTTTTGACTCTCAATCTGGTTCCTCAATAGCAACTGCTTGGGTTTTCACCAGCATGAAGGCGCAATTGCAACGAGGTGTACTTTCAAGTCTTCATTTCCTTCTCTTATACTTGCATCCATCTATGCGTCCAGGGAATCCAGCAACTGTCGCCAATCAGGCTCATCAGCACTCTTCTATGGGTCCCCTGCTGTTCCACTCCCTCTTGTTAGTGGAGCAGCAGGGGCCGATGGCTGTTTGGGATGTCATTTTAAGCTCCGTCCTGCCAGTGTCCACATGAGATTCATTCATCCCACTGCAGTGATCTGTGCAACTAAGCACATATGCACATCATGGTTCTGATGCCATCACGTCTACTGGATGACAGTCATTAAGAACGCAGAATAGTAGTTGGACCTTTCGTACATTTTCATGGCTTCCAGTTGAGAGACACAAATGCTGTTTTCCAAACCATACCTACAGCTACTGGAGTCATCAGGATGTAGCATTTTAGATGAACATGGGAAATGTCTTTTACTTTGTAGTTTTAGGAATATTTGAGAAGTAATATATGTATCTGGTTTTTGTTAATGTGCTCTAAACATCATTTAGATATTCTCATGTAATGATATTTAGGTTTGCATGTTACAGGATAAATATATTTTCAATTTGCTCTCTGTGTGTTCATATACTACATGATAAACTGTATAAAAATTTGGAAATATTTTTAAAGGATTCACATAACTTTCTTCAATTCAATTTTAGATCATTTAACTAACCTAGACACATTTGAATCTATTGCTTTTGAAATTTACATAAAAGTAAAACACTGATTAGATGTTATCCAATCAAATAGGGACAAGATTATAATTAATACTGGCATTTTCAATGTAAGATTCTTTAGAAATTATCTTTTTCCTCATAATTTTATCTTTGTCATTCATAGTTAGACACAATCTAGATCTGGATTATAAAAAATGATATGTGATCAATATGACCATGTAAACAAACACTCAATATCTACCCATTTGCAAATATGTATATATGTATGTATGTGTGTATGATGCATATATATACATATTCATTAAATTTGGATTGAATACATTCATATATATAAAATAATTTTGTGAAGTATCTTTTCCAGTTTTACTGAGGTATAATTTACAAAGAAAAATTATATATATAAGGTGTATAACATGATAGTTTGATATACATATAATCTGAAATGATTACCACAATCAAGCTAATTAACACATCATCATCGTCTTACATAGTTACCTTTATGTGTGTATGTGCATGTGTGTGATATGTGGTGCAGACACTTAGATCTACTCTTAGCAAATTTCAATATACAATACAGTATTATTAACTGTGGTCACCGTGCTGTACATTACACCCCAGGAATTATTCATCTTAGAGCTCAAAGTTTATATCTTTGACCAACCTCTTCTCAGTTTCCCTTCTCTTCCACCCTTATTAACAAGTACTCTATTCTCTGGTTCTAACTTCAACTTTTTAGATTCCATATATAAATGACATCATACAATATTTGTCTTTCTCTGTCTGACTTAATTCTTTAGCATAATGTCTCCCAGGTTCATCATGTTGTCATAATGGCAGGATTTCTTCTTTTTTTATGGCTGAATAATATTCCACCATACATATATATACCACATCATCTTTATCCATTCATCTGGTGATGAACATTTAGGATTTTTCATATCTTAGTTAATTTGTGAAAATGAGGGTGAAGATATCTTTTTGAGGTAGTGATTTCATTTCCTTTGGATATATATCCAGCAGTGGGATTGCTGGATTATATGGTAGTTCTATTTTAATTTTTTGAGGAAACTCCATACTGTTTTCCCTAGCACCTACACCAATTCACATTCTCACCAACATTGCATAAGGGTTCCCTTTTCTCTACATCCTTGCCAACACTTACTATCTTGTCTTTTTGATAACAGCCTTCCTAACATGTATGAGGTGATTATCTCATAATGGTTTGATTTGCATTTCCCTGATGGTTAATGATCTTGAGCCTCTTTTCATGTTGTCCATTCATATGTCTTCTTTGGGATAATGTCTATTCAGACCCTTTGCTCACTTCTTAATTGGGCTATTTGTTTTTCTGCTCACCAAGTTATATGACTTCCTTATATATTTTGGATATTAACATCTCATCGGAATGTGACTTGCAAATGTTTCTCCCAATCCATAGATTGTCTTTTCATTTTGTTGGATGTCTCCTTTACTAAACAGAGCCTTTATTTTCATGTCCCATATGTTTTTTTTCCTTTTATTGCCTATGCTCTTGGTGTCATATCCAAAAAATCATTACCCAGAAGATTTTCCCCCATGTTTTCTTTATAATAGGTTTTGAAGATAAAGAAGCCAAATTAGAGAAAGATACATTTTTAAAATGCTAATTTCTTCCAAATGTATTTGTTTATGGCCTTCTCATTTGAGGAGAGGTAGTACATTAGAGATTCTCTCACCACCTTTTAAGACAATATCCACATATCTGTCTTTAAACTCTCTCAAAACTTTTTGGAATGAAGCAGATAATGAATAAGAATATGAATATAATAGTTGGCATGGTTATTAGATTAATTGGATACATATCCGTTTCTAAGAGAAAAATCAAAGGAAGGAATCTCATTTATGCTAAAAAATATATTAAAAACTGAATGTAGTTTCAATAAAATAATCACTGTCAGAAAAAAATGTTTGCTACAACTATGCTTGAACTTTATTAACTTTGTTAAGTATTTGCAATTGTCTAAATGGATAATATAAATAAAATCATGAAAAATATAATGGTGAACCCATTAATATTTTGTTTTGTGAAAAGTAAATATCCTATAGGCCCATAAATATGAATTTTTAATGATTTCAGGCAGTTTGATAAGCCTTGAATTTAAATTCTAACATCTGCATTGAATAATTATCTAAGTGTTTGAAATAAAACAACTCTCTTTTGAGAAAATTTCAGTCTTGCTTTTAGGCACATCTATTTCCCACACCTATACATACTTTAGGTGGTCTCTTCATCATAACATAAACCAATGTTGTCATTTTAATATCAAGTTCATAGAATAAATGATCCCTATTTAACCAATTTCTCTTTAGGACAGTGCCAAAGGATTCAATAATGCAATGACTGACATTCACCACATGCTCTCTCTGATATTTGAGAAAGTTCATCTAAAAGATATGTTAAATTTCCATTTCTCTAGGCCGGAGCTGTATTTCTATATTATTACATCTGGTCTGTGTTATCTTGCCCCCCTACACGAAGAGTTATGCCTTCACTGCTAAGATGTAAAGCTATGTTTTCAACTTTTTTTTCATTCTATTTCACTAGAAACATCACTTTAAAGGTTCTTATCTGTTGTAATCCCGCTGTCAAAGATATTTGAATATTAAATTATGTTATATTTATTGTAGAACCAGCTGTATGATTGATTTCTCTTGAAATTTAGCATTAGAAAAAAATCTGGTCTCTGAAAATGAAATTGTACCTCTTTACTATACAAGAATTATTTATAGCTTCTATGTGTGTGTATGTGTTTTACTTTGGAATTTTGAGAGTTAAATATAATACTCAATGAATGTAACTAACTATTCTGGGTTACTGGTACAATGATCTTTCTTCTTTCTCTAAAGTAGTGGTCCCTAACAATTCTGGGCCTGCTAATCCTTTGTGAACATGATCAGAGTCATGAAGCCACTCCCAAGATTAATGAAAACCTACACATCAAATTGAACATAAACTTTCAGGGATTTCAAGGATCCCAACTATGGACACTAGGTTAAGAACTCTTTTCAAGCATTTCTGATTTGTTTCCTTTTTTTTTATCTTCACAGTACTGATTTTGATCTTATAAAATTATTTACAAGTTCTTTAGTAGAAAATGAGGTATAATTTCTAAATTAAAATAACCTCACTAATAATAAAATAAATAGGAACAT
The DNA here is from genome assembly GCF_003265705.2 of Callorhinus ursinus. NCBI lineage: Eukaryota > Metazoa > Chordata > Mammalia > Carnivora > Otariidae > Callorhinus > Callorhinus ursinus. Next base: position 43,037,761 of record NW_027397063.1, read on the forward strand.
TAATATAAAAATAATAATAAATAGTAATAATTTATTAAGGTCTCATTAATCTCAAACAACATTAATAAATTAAAGTCTCATTTATACTATTTTCTTTCCTTCTTTTTGTTAAGGGGGGGCAATGATAGGGCAAAGAAATAAAGACCCAAGGTCTACATCTTGAATATTAACATTATATCCTGTCATACCTCTCATTCAAGCTGTAAAACTCTGGCTATGCCACACAGGCTCCAGATTCCTTGACTGTTCACTGTGTGCCTTGATTTGGAAGGACCCTCAGAATCATTTCCCAAGTTCCAGACTTAGAAACCAAGGCTCGTTTATAAACTGAAATTAGATGTGAACAATCTCTTTGAAATCATCATCATAGCTCATAATATGCTTTGTTATTCCACTCAATATACTGACATGCTCTAAAGTGACAAGTATTTATTACCACTGTCTGCTTCTCAGTTGGAAGTGTTAAGGCAAGTGGTGATTTTTTTTTTTTAAGAAGCCCCTTGATTTAGATATTTCAGATAGAGTCCAATTCACATCTTTAGTGAATACTTGAAAAATATTATTTGCCATTTTGGATTTCAAAAAAGAAAAAAAACTAAAATTCTGTGTGAAAAAAACAAAAAACAAAAAAGGCCACCCCACTCCACCCCTAATATATGCAACACAGTATGTGAGCACACAGTAAGAAAGAACAAAATAGCTTGTTGAAACATCATTCGTACATTAAATTTCTCCTTTGTTCATCTCTGCATATCCAACACAAAGAAAATAAAGCAAACATTTTTATAATTTTTTCTCTTTTAGTCATAATTTTTCTATCACCATATTTGGCAGAGTTGATATTCATGTTATTGAATATTTCCTAAAACATTATGAAGTAAATCCAAAGTAGACTGATCATCCAATAAAGGTGCTTCTGGCTCTTGCTATATTAGTTTCCTAAGGCTGCTATAACAAATCTTCAGAAACTTAGAGGTTTAAAACAGCAGACGTGGGGCACCTGGGTGGCTCAGTCCTTAAGCGTCTGCCTTTGGCTCAGGTCATGATCCCAGGGTCCTGGGATCGAGCCCCACATCGGGCTCCCTGCTCAGCGGGAAGCCTGCTTCTCCCTCTCCCACTCCCCCTGCTTGTGTTCCCTCTCTCACTGTGTCTCTCTCTGTCAAATAAATAAATAAAATCTTAAAAAAAATAATAAAAAATGAAACAGCAGATGTGTATTTTCTCATAGTTCTGAAGGCCAAAGTCCAAAATCCAGGTGTTGGGGGCGGGGGGGTTGGTGTCCTCTGGAGACTGACAGAGAAACTGTTTTCTTCCTTTCTCCTAGCTTCTGGTGGTTGAGGCAACCCTTGATGTTTCTTGGCTTGGGCCTCGATACCTCCAATGTCTGCCTCCGTCTTCATATGACCTTTTCTCTGCATCTCTATGAGCTTCAAATCTACCTTTCCTTTATTTTATAAAGACCCTAGTCACCGAATTTAGGGCCCACTTGAATCCGGGATAATCTCATCTCAAGATCCTTATCTTAATTACATGTTTACAAAAGAATTAGAAAGACATTTATATCAAAAAAGTCACATTCTGAGCTTCTGTGTGGATATGAATTTTGGGGGGACAGTATTCAGACCACCACAGCCACCTTAGAAATTACCTCTAAAATCTGATTTAGCATCATCTGTTCTTTTTTCTCATGAACATCAGAAGACACTGTTGTAATAGTTAACTTTTAAAATAGTCTTTGTCTTTTAGTTCAAAATCCTCTAAAATGCTATTTTTTAAAAAGCATACATTCTTGTTCTTTTTACCAAAGCAATAAATGTTCATCATTGAAAATTTGGAAAATGTGGAAAGCCACAAAGGAGAAAATAAAAACCACATGTAATCTCAGACCTAAGATTCTTACTATATTTCAGTAAGGGCTTTTTACTAGTTTGTGCAAACATCCATATGCACTTCTTATGAGGATGAAATCATACCAAGCATATTTTTCACATAATAATTTATATTATCCTAAAAATCATTCAATTTTAGACCAAGAATATGTAATTTTTTCTTACATTATAGATACTATAAACTTTATCAGGCTAGAAGCAATTTTGCAATAACCCTACTTAAGAGGGCTAACTGCTAAGGCATGAGGACCCCAGGAGAAAAAGTTTCTTTACGGTATATCATCTGAGTGCAGAAACTGAGGAGTATAATGGGAATTTAGTAAAAAAGTCTGTCACCCATGTAAAGAATGCACTGTGGGAGTCTCTAATGAGGGGGCTCATGGAAGAGTTAACAAAAATACCTCAAAGACATATGGACACCTGGCTATCTACCACAAGATGGACATATGGACACACAAAGGGTACCCACTACAAGATTCCATACCACCAGTTGCCTTTCCCCAATAATACTCCCTTATTTATTCCCCATCCTGGAGGAGTTGGAAGTAGTCTAGTAAAAGTGGGCAGTAGAACAAATAGCCCCTTCACCATTCTAAATGGACTGGGAAGGAAGACTAAGTAGAACTGGTGAAAGGAGTAAAATGTTTGACTTACATAGAACTAGATTTTTTATTACACATAAATGAGATGGTTTTAGCTCTCCAGATAATCACAAAGTCCTGAGATCTGCAAGAGATTTTGGTAAGGGAAAAAAAAAAAGGAAGATACAACAGAAACTATTGAAAGCTTTCGGAAAGAACAGATTCCCAATTGTGTCCTTCTCATTTCAGCTTTTTCAATGAACAGTTAAAAGAATAGTTAGGTTTTTGTTTATGTTTCTTTATACTTTCAGATGAATTATAGAATCAATATACCAAATTTCAAATTCTATTGGGATTTTGGAAAAATAAATTTACCTTTAGAGATTTTGTTTCTAAAATTTATAGATAGATAAAAATTAAATCATTTATGGGACGCCTGGGTGTCTCAGTTGGTTAAGCGACTGCCTTCGGCTCAGGTCATGATCCTGGAGTCCCGGGATCAAGTCCTGCATCAGGTTCCCTGTTCAGGAGGGAGTCTTCTTCTCTCTCTGACCCTTCCCCCTCTCATATGCTCTCTCTCTCTCATTCTCTCTCTCAAATAAATAAAATCTTTAAAAAAATTAAATCATTTATGAAATGATACTAACAATTACCATAACATAGTTATGCCTCATAATTCTTCTCTGACATTATGTTCATACTCAGTTTGGGTTCTACCTTTTAAAATGTTCTCCATTCTTTGGAACAACATTCACTCTTAGAAATGTTCTGTCATCAAAGTTATGTTATGTTCTTTGTGATTGTTGGTTTATATTAGCTTACTATTTAAGAAAAGGTTAATATAGAATATAAGATATTTTTCAGACTAGATTTAATCCATTTCTCAACTAATGCTTATTTTGTGCTTGCTCTCATCATTGTGCAATCAGATTTCCATGGATTCAAGGGAGAAAACAATTCTAGTCTCAAAAGTTATAATCTCATAAGAAAAGATATAATATATAAATATATAAACAATGGCATGTAATAGAAAGAAAAGAAATTGAGTGCAATGAAAATAAAGTTTCATGAGAGAGAAGAGGAGAATCAATTAATTTTGATGAGGGCAATCTAGGGACTTCAAGATAAAGTAGTCCCATCTAGAGACTATTAAAGTTGATTGTTGAAGCTATATAGATAGATGACCTACAAATTGACAGACAATAACTTTTATATTCTCTCTGCTGCTGTGATTAAGAGACATCCTGAAAATTACGTATTTCTTTAATTTTGAATTTATATATAATTCCTAATATATAGCACATTTCCTTCAGAGGAGTCTCTTTTGCATTATCTGTTCATTTCTTGTTTGGCTAAACCTTTATGTTTCACGATGCATCATCAGTTTTGGTATTTAGTTTAAGTCCAGATTAGTAGATAGAATAAATATTTCCTCCAACATAACTTGGCAAAATAAATCATCTTTACATAGTTTCATTTGGAGAAATGAAGTACAGTGTACATTATTCCCAAAGCATTGAAAATAAAATCTCTGTGTTCTCAGAGGGTATTAAGGATGCCAAAGCTATTTTTAAGGATATGTATAACTAACTGCCTTTGAATACAGCTCAGAAGCTCTAGAGATTCCAGTCTACTAAGAAATACTGTTCTCAGTCACAAAAACTAGTAAATTTCCTGAAAAAGAAGAATTTTTATTGGTGAGGAATGTTAAAATGTTAAAAATGTAACCTCAATGTGGTACCATTTTTCACCTTTGAAATTACATTACAAAGAGTGATGGTTTTTAAAAGCTACCTCTACCCCACTTGTCAAAGGTCAAATTTTCTTAGAATAAGTAACATATTCCCATAGATAAATCTGAGTTTACAAAGCACATAAATTAGGAGGTGATTATTCACACTACAAGTGATTCACTGCAGGGTTCTTTTAAGGCTCTACTGGTAATTTTAAGCAATTGTTTATAGTTCATGAACTACTTCTTAGAAAGAAGAGAGGAAACAGAGAGCCTAAATACTAAAAACTTCTGAAGATCAACCAGAAATAAAAAGCAAAATATTTCTGGAATTAGAAGGGCCCTAAAGGAGCGGGTAAACACATTTCATTTCTGGAGATTGGGAGTGAAGAGAAGGTAGAGTTGCCCTGCGTCACCCAGCTAGTTACCCGAATGGGCAAAACAAAAACTCAGGCTTTCCCACTCACAATCTAAAAGTCCACCCATTACACCAAAACCAGCTAGATATGGTTCAGTTTGTAAATGTGGTCACCTTTTCTGTACAATATCTATTCTAGAGTGAAGATTCACTTCACTTACTTTCAATTGCAAATAAAGAATTGTCAGTTTTATCACTTACTTTATCAGATCAAAATCTATGAAAATAAAGGAGAGCAGAAGGGATGCATAAAGGTCATTTAACAGGTTAGCATGAAAGCGCCTCTTTCAAAATAATAAAAATTAAAATTTGTTGCCCAACTAAGAGATAGTCCAAGGGATGCAATAGACCATTCTCTAATTGACCCCCTGTGTTGCGCGTTGGCTTCTCCAGGAAACAAACCTGAGATTGACCGTAATGTTTAGCATGTTAGAGGGAGTACCCTTGAAATCAACTCTTGGTGGATACGTGGAGTCGGAATTAAGATCAAGCTGAGAGGGAAACTGATCTATATAATACGGGCAGGCCAAGAACTTTAACCAAGCACACAAGAAGCTCTGGGATTAAATTAGCCCATCAGAGTTGTCTCTTGTGGGGCCATAATACTGGAATTATTTTTGCCCCCATCAGTCAATGAGTGGATATGCGCTACCTGGAAAGCTCATGGCCTTGAGCAGAGAAGCTCTCTGGCACTGACAGATTCTTTAAGAAGGAGCTGGTACAACATACCATTAATCAGAAGGATCTAAGCAGTGTATCAACATGTCTCTCAGAGTCTCCAATTCAGAATTTCACATATAATCTCTGAAGATAGGTAAGACTAGATTGAAATTTCTGCTTTCTCATTACCAGTAACGTAACTTTGGATGATTCATCCAAGCACTCTGAGCCTCACTTTCTTCATCTTTAAGCCAAGGTCAATAGTACTTACCTCATAGAACTACTTTAAGTACCAATGCTTTGACCTAAAACATGGTTAATAGTATCTATTAAGGATGTGTTTTACTGATTATTCTCTTAATGGATGAGATTGTGGTTTTCTTATTTTGTATGCAGCAAATAACAATTTCTTCCTAATACTCGTTTCTTGGAAGAAATATTATAGACTCTTATAGTCTAGAGGAGTTGGATTGGCATTATAAAATGATCCTAAGATCTTCAAATTACAAAACAGAAATGTAAGGTAATAATAGTAGTATTTTATATAGTGATTACTACCGATAGTTTTTAACATATAAAACAGTATAAATACAGATTATATGTGTATATATATACATATGTATATGTGTGTTTGTGTTACTAAGTCTCACAAATTACATTATCTCATTAACTATCTCTACTGACTTTATATGACAGGCACCCTTATTATCTCCATTTTACAGGTGAGGAAATTCAATTTTAGTTAGATTAAATGATTTGCCCAAGATCAGTTTGAGTTCCATATCTGATACACTATACTTCCTGATTAAGACTGGAGGACTCAGACAATCTCTGAATGTATATTTTTTAAATCTCATTAAATATTCAAAAGCCAATTGTTTTACACAAAGAAAATACTCTACTTTCTGCTTTATACCAATTGAGTTTCCTTTTATCTAAATTTAAGTTTAATTAAGTTGAAAACCACCCATAGTTAAAGTAGTTATAGTAAATAATTAAAATCTCATATTTTATTTTTATTTTTTTAAAGATTTTATTTATTTATTTGAGAAAGAGAGAGAGCATGAGCAGGTGGAGGGGTAGAGGGAGAGGGAGAAGCAGGGAGCCTGCTGTGGGACTCAATCCCAGGACCCTGGGGTCATGACCTGAGCCGAAGGCAGACCCTTAACTGACTGAGCCACCCAGGCACCCTAAAATCTTAGACTTTAAATGCACCTGTCCTAGGATTGTGTTTTATTATATTTTTGTTGAAAATACATGTATGTTCATCCACTGCATTTCTTAATTACACATTTGTGTTAGTATTCAACACTATTCACTTCCAAATAACCAGTTAAACTCTTCTTGAAGATATTATAATCAGCCATTTGATATGATCCTATGGACTTTTTCTATTTTATTTACTCTTATATCTTAAATGCTTGGAATTGTAGCTGACACATAGTAGATATTCAATAAATTGATAACCATTTTTTCACTTGTTTGCATATGTGTTCATATCTTTGAAACAAAATTTCCAAGTTCCTAAAGGCAATGGTCATGTTTTATATTGCTCATGAACCTAGACCAGTGTCTTAAATATAATAAATGCTCAGTAATATCTATGTTTTGATAGAGAACTCTGAAGAGCTATTTATACTACATTCTAATACCAGTAAGGTCTTTTTAAATATAATGTTTCATAAAAGATCATTATTCAATATAATAGCAGGTGGCCCATAAACACATATCTCTATAAATGCATAATGAGATCTAATCAGGAATATTGATTAACAAGTCTAGCCAGGGTTCCTCATTGAATGATACAAAATACAGTATGGAAACACTGTTTTGAAAAGCCCTGGGTTCCTGGGTGGCTCAGTTGGTTAAGCGACTGCCTTCAGCTCAGGTCATGATCCTGGAGTCCTGGGATTGAGTCCCGCATCGGGCTCCCTGCTCAGCAGGGAGTCTGCTTCTCCCTCTGACCTTCCTCCCTCTCATGCTCTCTCTCTACCATTCTCTCTCTCTCAATAAATAAATAAAAATCTTTAAAAAAAAGAAAGAAAAGCCCTAATTAATATTAAATGAAAGTACAAAGTAAAATAAATGTAATTTAATTAAATGTTCAACTTTATGCACTTTAAAGTTTACTCTGTTTCAGATTTTCAAATATGTATTGGTTTTGATTTGATTGTACACTAAACCATTTAACTCCTTACATTTCTCTCTGGTGGCCTTTAAATAGATTGCTCTCTTATTCTTGCTCTAGTTGCTGCTCTAATTACAGAGATTGGACTGGTCTAATAAAAATATAGACCTTTTATTCGTATGAATATATAAATGATATATTAACCCTCTAGAATTTGAGTGAAGGAAAAAAACATGGAAATCTACAGCAAGCAATAGAATTTCTATATTACTTTCAATGTAAATACAGTTGTCCTCCAAGCTATGTCTTTAAATAGAGAACAAAGAGATAGTTAAATAAATAAAGGGGGGAAGCTCCATCATGGTCTTCCCCTCACCCAGAAATGTCACTCTTTTTCTGATATAGAGGTAGACATAGAAAGAAATCATAATGGAATTTTTAAAATAGAGTGTTTTGGGATGCCTGAGTAGCTCAGTGGGTTAAGCCTCTGCCTTCGGCTCAGGTCATGTTCTCAGGGTCCTGGGATCGAGTCCCGCATCAGAATCCCTGCTCAGCAGGGAGCCTGCTTCTCCCTCTTCCACTCCCCCTGCTCTCTCTCTCTCTGACAAATAAATAAAATATTTTTTAAAAAATAAAATAAAATAGAATGTTTTTCTTAAATAAAAATACCAAAACCTGTAGCCCTATTTAAAAATAATACTATATACAGATACTCTTAGTAATTTGTAATTTAAAATAAACCAAATGATTGAACAAAATACTAAAATATGTAAAACAAATAGTAAGAGTAAAGTCCATATTTAAAAGTGATGAGTGATGAAATAATTTTATTATTTACTATGTCTCAATGAAGTAGAGGTTGGAAAACTAAGCTTGAGTAGTAAGTAAAGAAGACTGTAAAATACACAATTTTAGGAAATACTGAATGAAAGGTGAGACATATTTTGGTGAGCTGTAAGAAAAGAGTGTTTACTAAAGACATGAAACACAGAAAGCCTTTGCAGTAGGCATGAGATGAATAAATGAAAGCCATGTAGGACAAATATTATTGAGAAGGATAGAATTCACATGTATATATAAGAAATAAAAGGGAAAAAATAAGTAAGGATATGACAGTCATGGTCTTGTTTTGCACTGAAATTTTGTCATTACAGAAATATCTAAAGGCTATTCCTGTAAGGGATTTGCAGCCATAGTTCAATATGGCATGGAGTGACATTTAGGAAAAATTTATACAGAGGAGTGAAAAATAATAATAGACACCATTAATTGAGTTTATCTTATGTAATCTCTGCTCTAATTTTATAATCTCCAGTTTTACAGATAATGAAGACGAAGGACAGAGTGATTAACAGAATCCTATAGTCTGAGAATGGGAGAGTCAGAATTTTATGACAGGTGTAGCACCAAGATCAGCATCTTGATATCTTTTTATTTCAAGTCAAGGAGTTTGAACATAATTGTTTAAGAACCAAGGAGCCAATGCAGATTTCTGCGCAAGTTCCAGGATTCTTCCATCAGTAGTTGTACCTTATTCATGATTCTCGATAATTTAATTACAGTAGTATCAAAATGTCTTTCCAGAATCCCCTCTTGAAATAAGATATGAGCATTTTAACTTTCCAAATGGATATACTTGGAATGTTTAAAAGAAAGAGAAAGACCCTTCCACAGTCTTTTCAGTGTTGTATTAAAAATGCTGTCTTTTTTCTCCTTATGATCTATCATTGTTCATATTTATTAAAAAGCCCAGTGGCACTCATGGCATAGCTAAGTTCTCCCTTCATATCCAAAATCAATAGTTCAAAATAAAGTCATAATTATATAAAGTGTACATATCACTATGAAAATATATAAACAAAATGTTTAATAATAAAATATATTCTTTATAGGTTATTATGAAACTACCATCTTCAACAAACAAAGTAAAGCAGGATTCTAAAAAATATTTGTTAAATCAACTTTGAATCTGGACTCTCAACAACTAGTGGGGAATAGAGAACCCCGATTACAACTGAAGCCATACTCAACAGTTTGTAACATCTCTTCTAGTTCCTAAATTACATAACAGAAAGCAAATCTGCTTATGCAAAAATTTCAATGTTTTATGAATATATTATAGAGAACAGATAGGAACAAAGAGCATCAGCATACAGCCTAATCCCATAAAAGTCATTTGATTTATATCTGTGTGTTTGACTAAAACTAGATTACAAATTTCTACTTCCAGGCAAGACGGAGTAACAGGGACCAGATTTACCCTCCCGTCTGAAACATCTGAAAAAGATGGACAAAATATATGAAAATAAAGGACAATCAAGACTAAACATCAGGCAACAAAGGACAGTAACCCTTAGAAGCCAGAGAAACCAATGAGATGAGTCTTATTGCCCCCATCTTGTTGCATCTTGAGAGTTTCCATGCAAAGATGGGAAACTCAGACAGAGTCATAAAGTCTGAGTTGAAGAGGAAAATGAGCATCTGGGGAAGTAAAAAAGTCATCTGCCTACAAAGGCACAATCCCACAGAACCTAAATAGGTTTGGGTATATCACTTTCCTGCTTATAATCTCCATTATGGCTACAAATATTAATATTCAACCCATCATGCATCTTTGTGTCAATCCCAGGAAACAATGTTGTAACTTCTGGAGGTGGGCAAGACAATTATTTCCCCTTTCTTCCCACTCTGGGACAGGCTTTTTGGCCTCTCTATTCTCTTATTTTCTGTTGTGATCTCCCCCACATAAGAAGAATATATGATTTCTGGGCAGCCAAAATAGCAAGTGTCCCCTACAAGCATGAAATAAATATAGCAAGCACTATATGTTTTGCATAAATGACCTCATTAAAACCCTTCAACAATACCATGAGATAGGTATTGTTATTATATTCAGTTTGACAGAGGAGAAAAAAAAGATTTAAACAAGTCAGATAAGTGTACCTATGTAGTAAGTGGTGAATTCAGGTATAACACATGAAGTTGGACTATTATCCATTATATATACAATCTTTCAAAAAATTGTAATATTGGCTACATAGTTGAGAAGGAGAAGAAATGTGGCTCCATCAACCCCAATACATTTCCATCCCCAGAAAAACAATTTAAAAAGAAATGAAAAATGGCTTTCCTACTGATATTTTTAATTCTCCCAGTGCTTGACCTAATGCATTACACATACTATATACTCATAAATTGTTCCACAATTATCTATTAAAATCAGAGTGTATGATAATATAAGAATTGAGAAAGAATAATTTCTAAGTCTTCAAAAAATCCTCCCTTCAACTAATGTTTAATGAGCATCCTGGCTCTCCAAAATTGGCCCTGATAAAATCTTAGGAAACAAGTTTAGAAGCATGAAATCACCTATATTTTCTTCCTCAGGTCAAACGGAATTTCAGCCTGAGGAAAAGACACAATTCCAAATAGTTTGGAACATGACTGTGGACACTTAAACCATCTCCTGAGTATCACTAGCATTACAGAAAAAGAAAAACACACAGCTGGTAGAAGTACAATACAAGGACTACATGACAGAGAGGCTGTGTAGCAGATGAATAGCATGGGCCACTTAGTCCTAGTGTGACCATCAGAAGGAATATTGTGGTACAGACCAAACCCCTGCAGATTAATGAAAGGGACTGAAACACCTGGAGGGGAAAAGGTAGCAGAACTGACAAAAAGGTTGAATGATAAAAAGTAGAGAAATACTGAGAGGGCACCATATCTCTCTAGGAGGCCACAAAAAAGATCACTAATAGACACTTGATCACAGTCTATAACTTCAAGTTAAAAATATAAATGAAGTAAAGGAGTTATTCACAATCTCTGAATGTAGTAGGGAAAAGATCAGTGCCCTGGAGCTAAAGAAAAGGTACTTTAAACTTATATTTGGGGGAAAAATTTTTTTTAATACTTGTGAACAATTGGACAATGGGCTTAACTCCCAAGGGTAGTCCATGAATTGATCTTCCTACAAACACAGTATGAAAGGTCAGAGAAGAAATCAGTCAGACCCAAGGGCTAAGTTGCTATCACAGTGATGGGAGTGGTTAAGATCATCTTTTTTCAAGCAACAAAGATTCTCTGACTTTTTAAAAAGAATTCCAAATATTGACTTTTCTTGATCAAACATAGTATCTCCTTTGGTGCCTTCTGAAGATCACTATATCACAATGCAAGTTCAACTGTAAATGTGTATGAATAATAAGTGACCATGCATTGGGTATTAATATATATCCAGACGGATTCTCCAAAATGGATTGTATTTAGTGAAGACTGGCTTCTATATTTGTAAGCATGTATGTGGCTTCTTTGAATACATGCTAATCAGCCACATTCATATAATAATATGACTGTCCTCCATTAGAAATCCCACTACTCACTATCTACTCTCATTTGAAATGTTCACTTCATTCTGTATTTTCTTGGGCAAAAAAAAAACTCTTTTGAATACTCCTTGTTAACAAAGATAGTGGCAATTTCATTCAAATTCCATATACATGTGGATTACAAAATATTTTAACTAGAAATGGGTGAATTGGAAGTGTCTTGTCTTTATTTTGTCAACTGCAAACTAAATTCATGCATATGAGGCTTGGTTATAAGAAAAAGTCTTTATATCCATTATTTTCTTTAGGCAGGGGACTGGGCCTTTGGGGAACTTACATAATTCCATTGGTATGCTATTTATCAGAGAGCCCCTAATCTTTGTTTTATAAAAACTGAATAAAACCAAAACCACTTCCTTCCTTTCTTGTAAGCTGCAGCTTTTCCTAAGTTCTCCCTTGTTTCGTCAACCTAGTAATTACCTACTTAATTTTGTATACCTAGTGTAGCCTGTACATAATAATAACTAGTAATAATAGGCACTTTTCTATATGAAAAACATACAACATCTAAATTGTCTTCAAAATAGTCACATGAGTGAATGTATTATTATTTTCCCAATTTTACAACAGAATAATTTGATGCTAAATGTTTATAATTTGTCAAGGTCTTAAACTTATTTGAATAACAGGGTTAGCACTTGAATTCAGATCTGTCTGATACCAATGTTCACACTTTTAAATACCCACTTACATTGTCTCATATGTATGTCATAGATATTTATAATCCCTAAAGCAGGAAATGTATTTCATTAAATTCCCATCTGCTTCCACTAAAGTAATAAACTCCTTTTGAAATCAGGGATGATTTCTTATTAATCTCCATATTTCAGTATCATATGTGACACACAGTATGCAATAAACAATCAGTAACTAGATGGTCACTAAACACCCAAAACAGAAAATTCTTTCTCCTTCCATTATATTATGTGTAAGACTACTTCCTTGTGATCATACTGTGCTGTGTCCTTTCAGAAACTCTCTTGGCTTTTTTTAACTGCCACCCTCTCCCTAACCTTGATCTGATCCTTTACATCTGGCCAAAGACAGTATGATAGCATGATGACTTTGGAGGGCTAAAGTTATGATTTCAAATTCTGACTGCTTAGGACCTCTGTGAAACTGAGCAGATTTCTAAACTGTGTTGAGTAAAAACTTCCTAATATTAAAACCAATGGGGGTATGGATGCTATCACTTCCCAGGTGCTACTGTGATGACCAAATGAGGTATCTATAAACAGTGTAAGCAGTGGGCATTCAATAAATACTAATGCTCCACTTGCCATTTATCCCAACATACTCTATTGCCACAGAAACCGTCATTCAATCCATGAGGAATGTCTAATATAGAACACTTCCAGGAATCTGTTATCAGTACATGTTCCAAGTCTAGTCTGGATCCTCACGAGAGTTAGATGTTAGTCTATTAACAATAAAGTTTACCAGGTCTCTACTCTCAAGTGGTTCCAAGTCTAGTGGGGAAAACAGATAATGTAAATAGATAATTCTAGGACAGTGTGTTCTGTGCTACAATAATGGTGTGAACAAAGTATTATGGGAACACAAAGAAAGGAACAATTAACTGTTCAAGGACAGAGTAACCTCAGATAGGCTAATTTAGAGGAACAATTAATAAAACACCCATAATTTTCCAAAGTACAGGTAATATCTCTTGTGGGTTCATTAGACAAAGAAAATACCAAAAGCCTAGAATTTCCCGTAAGCTAAAATATAACTAGGTTTTACTGTAGCACAAAGGCCGAAAAGTACAAGAACACTTTTCTTTAGTATTAATGTAGCATTAATTTTTACAAGTAATTTATAGGCAAACAGTACTCAGGTACACACAGGCCAAAACTCATGAAAAAGGTTATTGAATCTGCAGTATGAAAGGCGAACATTGCTGACTTAAAAGCAGCAAACCCCTCATCGGGGAACAATGATTTTGACTATATATAAGTCTTATGGTCCCATAAGACTTACTTCCATGAAATGTCTCAAATTTTGGCTTAGTGCCACCATTGATTTTTATCAAAACTCTTGTGTAAAAAAAAGTAATGTAAATATCATCAAAGAAGGACAAGGAGTTTTCCCAAGCACAAAAGGCCAAATTTCAAACATCTTAACAGTATGAGCAAGTGGTATGAGAATGTCACTAGAATTCATAGTGTTTACATAAATTTACCTTCACTTTTCCTGGGTTTATCCTTTGTGGATTTGAAAAGCATTGCATAAAATTAAACAGATGTCTAAAGGGTATTGAGGAAAATTAACTGTTTTCTTCCAAATTTTAAATTATAAGCATCATTAGAAAAAAATAAGTCTCGTATCCTTCATTTCCCATCTCTCTGTTTTCTCATCTCTGAAATAAGGTGGTTTTGACCACACTTCTGATGTTACAATTTATTTATATTTCATCATCGAGGTTTTCACTGTCACCAACCACACTGCCTCGTTTGAAGAGTCATTAGAGCACCTTACTCATTACAGATTTAAGTGAACCATGATGCTGGAATAATTTTTTTTAATCTTGCAATGATTTGAGCTTTTCCCACCAATTGGGTAATAAGATGATTACTATTATTTTAATTTCTATTGAGCTGATGTAGTTTGTTTAAAATGCAAGGATGGGGACGCCTGGGTAGCTCAGTCGGTTAAGCGTCCAAATCTTGTTTTTGGCTCAAGTCATGATCTCAGTGTTGTGAGATCAAGCCCCATGTCGGACTCTGGACTCAGCGGAGTCAGCTTGAGATTCTCTCCCTCTCCCTCTCCTTCCCTCTCTCCCCCTCCCCTGCTCTCATGTGCTGTCTCTGTCTCTAAAATAATAAAAAAAAAAAATCATAAACTGCAAGGATGCCTCTCTATGTTACGTATGCTAGATGAGTTACTCAGGTGATTTACAAACTGTGTTTTTAACAGCTATTCATTATGGAATGCTTGCTATGTGGTAGACATTGCTAATCTTTTAATATATATTATTTAATTTCATCTCTACAGCAACGTATGAGGTAGGTATTATTACTGTCTCTATTATAAAATAATAAAAATAAGACTGAGAGAATAGACATGACTTGCCCAAGGACACAGAACTAATGCATGTCTAAGGCAGGATATGTACCTGGGTCTTTTTGATTCTATACCTCAAATCCCTCTCTTAGTCATGACCTTTGAGTATAGTCCTAACAGCAGGCTTATAGTTCTGTATTATTTGGATGTTGCCCTAATAGCTTATTACATTTGTGGACAGGAACAAAAATGGATAGTTCCAATTTTGAGCCATTAAGTCTATGATAATACATGTTTAATAGCACCATGAAGGCAAACATTTGGCCTGGTTTTACCACCATAGCATTTAGCACAAGTAAAAACACCAAGCACATAACAAACCCATAATGGACACAGTATGCACATTTTCTAAATCACTGGATTTTAATGCATTAATGACAACAACAACAAAAAAAAGCATGAGAAAATTTACTCACTCTGTATCAAGGTATTCGTGTAAGCAGAAAAACCAGCATGGGTTTATAAACACAAACCAAATTCATTTACTAACACAGCAATAAAATTCAACCAGACTATCGCCTATGGAAGAGAAGTATTCCAATGACTAGTGACTAGTACTTACCTTCCATTCGTGTATATTAATTATATACTCCATCCATAAAGGTGACTCAGACATTAGTGTTTCCCTAAATTAGGTGTTTTACCAAAAAACAAAACAAACAAACAAAAAACCAAGGCAATGGAACTTAAAAATATAATTCTCATGTGGATTAATGAGTAAAAATGGCAGCAATAGACCCAAAGTACTGGGTTCTTAATGTTAATTTTCACCTTCTCTCCATCCCCATATTCTACCATGGCTATATGGAACCTATTAGGAGTCTGAATTTCAGTTTAAAAATCACTCTTCCTTACAAAATCAAAATAGAATAAAGATCTCTTATCACAAAATGCTCCCACGTACCACTCTTAATTGGTTTTTATAACGAATACAAAATTATTATCAAAGAAGCTGGCTTTGTTCTCAGATTTCCACAAATCAGTTTGTTACCTCCATCAAAGCCCATATATCCAAATAGTCTGCTTTACACATTAGAGTTAGATAGTATTCCCTATGAACTTTAATCTAATAGGAATCTCAGCCCTCCAATACTGTGAGACACTCCTTTCTACCCAGGATGTTAAGGAGAGGATTGTGCCTGTGTGATGTTCCCAGACTTCCCCCCCCCAGGGTTGAAATAGCTTATTAAAAATTCCTTACTGACTTGTATTAATATAAATTAGTAGGTAGAGAACATAATCCACCACAAAGTACAAATTCTTATTCAAATAATTCTATTAGCATAATTATCTTTTTTTGAGGAAATTAAATGTACATTATTATACTTGATGTGCCACAAATTATAGAAGCAAAAATTTCACTTGTAAGGTTTTGCAGTTCTCAAGCAATTAGCCATATTGCACCCTGGAAACTAAAATTAAACACATAAATTAAACCAGTAGGGGAGATAATAACATTGTAAAGGGGGTCTGGATATAGTACAGTGTGTCATACCTGAGGCTCAGCCTTAGAAGAGCCACTTTTGGCTTGGTCACACAAGAACCAAATCAGGTTTCCCACAGCCCTGAGTTTGTGACTGAAGTGATCACTTGGCAGTCCTCTAAAGGGAAATTCTACCTCTGATGAAATACTACTTATGCAAATAGGTCTCTTTTGCATACTTTCTGAACATTGTTCAGTTCCTTAATCTCTGTGATACTCAGGGTGTGAATTCAGCAGTGAGGTGTTACATAAATTCAAAGTTATAGTTAATATTCTTTCCAATTTATACAAATGAAACTTTCAGCTCTTAGTTCTCTGAAGGCACACACATGGAGGCATAACAAGGACATTCACTATTCCTCTTACTGGAAGTAGCTTGGAGTTGAACTTATAATATTTATATTAGCTACAGTTAGTGATAATTGCTCCCTAGTTCAAAAGCTTAGGACTACTCTTTCTGCTAGCTAATGCTACTTCATTGGATGGAAAGATCTGTCTGACACTAGGCTTAAAAGGATAAAAAGAAACGTGAAATCCCCATAACGTTGTATTCCCCTCCATATACAGTCAATATTTCTGATAATATGGGAGGTAGGTAACAAACTAACACTATACATTAGGTTCTTCCTATTTTACTCCCATAGAGTAAGACCCATCTTAAACACAAACTCTCTGACTCCAAAAGACAAAACAGAAGATGAAGGGGTGGGATTATCTCACTAATAATATTGGTACCACAATCCCACCCAATATTCCCCATATATACTTGAACACCAAATCCATAAATGTTCATTTTAACCACATGCTCTTTTAATATAAAATCTGTATTACTAGAGTAGAAGAAATTTCAAGGTATAAGCCACTTACAGTCAAGTAGATAATCCTTTTATCATAGTTTAACGCCAAACCCATGGGAATGGGTACAAAGTAGGAAGATCTTTGTATACCATTTCAATGCCCACTGTAAAGCACCCTTCACTGAAGAGTCAAAAACAACTAAATGAGGTGGGTGGGAGGGTGGGGGAAATATATAAAGAAGGTTAAAGTACACTTACCTTGATGAGCACTGAGAAATGTATAGAATTGTTGAACCATTATATTATATACCTGAAACAAATATAACACTGTATGTTAATTATATCTGGTTAACAATTTTAAAAGGCCTACAGATTAGAAAAGGAGAAATAAAACTGTCCCTATTTGCAGATGATATGATGGTCTAGGTAGAAAATCCAAGGGAATCTATTGGGAAAAAAAGAAAACAATAAAAACTAAATGGTTTTCCCTAGCCAGTTAACCTCAGTTAGCCTTTGTTTTTGTCTTGTGCTAGCACAATGAGTACATGGTGACCAAGTATGGAAACTGTATATAGGCCCAACATCATGAGCTCAGACTTCCCTAATCAAGGAACTATTGCCGATCTAGGTACAATTGCTGCCTCTTCTCCAACCTGCCAGTCACAGATTGCTCGGATTCCCCACCCTCCTCTGGACTGAAGTATTCATTCCCCCAAACTGCTGAAAGTGAGTAAATGATGCAGGACTATAACAGCCTAGCTTGCTTTCCATAATTTAGGATGACTGTAAAGGTCATCCTATACTCCAGAATTACTGGTGGGATCAGGTGAGGTTTCTGTTGTGACGGCATCAAAGTCCAACTTCTTCCTCTGATCATTCCTGCTTCATTTAGTTCCCACAAGTGTTGATTCAAAAAAAAAAAAAAAAAAAAAAAAAAATTCCTTCACACAAAGATCCATCTCCAAGTCTGCTTTCCAGGGAAACTTACCTACGAGAATGATATTATAAGGAACTAATATCAAAATTTATATTAGTTTCCTAGAATTGTTGTAACAATTTACCACAAACTGAGTGACTTAGAACAACAGAAATTTAATCTTTTAAAGTTCTGAAGGTTATAAGCTCCAAATCAAGATACCAGCAGGGCTTGTTACTACTGAAGTTTCTAAAAAAGAATCTGTCCCACACTTCTCTTCTAGCTCCTCGTGATTATTGAAAGTTCTTCATATCCCTTGGTCTGTAGATACACTGCTCTAGTATCTGGCTCCATCTTCACATGGCATTCCTCTTTCTGTGTATCTGTGTCTAAATTTCCCGCTTCTTATAAAGACACCAATCTTTGGATTAAGACCCACCTTAATCCAGTATAACTTCATTTTAACTTGATCATACCTACAGAGACTATTTCCAAATAAGATCGTATCCTGAAGTTCCAAGTGAGCAGGAATTTGGAGCGTGGGACACTATCCAGACCAGGACGGTACAACATAATAAAGGAGAAAACTATATGATAATCTCAATCAATGCAAAAAAATCATTTGACAAATTCAACAACCATTCATGATTTTTTTAAAAGACTCAGTTAACTAAGAATAGAAAGGAACTTCTTTGATCTGAAAAATGACATCTACATAAAACCTACACCTATCATCATATTTAATGATGACATATTGAGTACTTTTCCTTAAAACAGGGAACAAGACAAAAAGGTTGACTTCATTTATCTTCAGCAATGTTTAATAAGAAGTAAAACTCCCTTTATTAACAGGTAACTTCATCATGTTCCATAGAAAATCATAAGAAATTTACAAAATACTTGTAGGACTAATGAGTGAAGATAGCAAGGTTGACAGATGTAAAGTCAATATGGAAAATTCATTTGTATATCTGTATAATCTCAGCAAAATATTTAAAAGTAAAATTAAATTGAAAACACTATCATTTATAATAAAAATATATAAGGATAAATTTAACAATGTGTAACAATTTTACACCAAACTGAAAACTAATATGTCTAATATATAATAAAAGGAGACCTAAATAAATATAGAATTTTTTCACATTATGAATTAAAAGACTCAGTATCTTTAAATTGTAAACTCTCCTCTAAACGATATTTGCAAATCCAATTAATGTCATCAAGTTCCTTTTTTTCCTCCAGAAACAGTGATAAGGTCATTGTAAGTTGACTCCACTTTATTTAAAGTCCTACGATGAATCTGTGAGCAATCAAGACCATATGCAGCTGGTATGTTGAGAGACAAATACATCAGTGGGACAAAACAGAGATTACAGAAATAGATTCACACAGACACCAAATTATTCTGAGGGGAAATAATTATTTTTTTCCAGCAAAACATTCTTTAATAACTTTATGAGCTTTTGGAATAAAATTAACTTGAACTTCCACCTCAAACAATACATAAAAATTAATTCAACAGAGATCATAGACCTAAACCCCAAGGCAAAACTTAACCAAAACAAAAAAAATAATATATTAGATGTCAATGTAAGCAGATGTGGTAGGTAAAGATTTCTTAGACTAAGCACAAAATAAGATAATGATAAATTAGATTTCATCAAAACTAAAAGCTTCCTTCCTCAAAAATTATGATTAAGAAAATGATAAGTAATCCAGGACCTAGGAAAATATATGTCCAATACACATATGGAGAAAAGACTGTACAGAGAAAATAAAGAACTCTTACAAATCATTAACAAAAATATAAAGAAGCAAAAATGATCTATAAAATAGTTAAACAGAAATTTCATAAAAAAAGAGGCAGAAAGTGATTTTTAAAACTTATATAAAGGTGTTCCATATCGTTAATCATTGGGGAAATCAAAATCATTAGGAATTGGGGAAATGCAAATTAAAACACAGGGTGGGGCACCTGGGTGGCTCAGTCGGTTAAGTATCCAACTCTTTTTTTTTTTTTAAAGATTTATTTATTTGACAGAGAGAGGGAACACAAGCAGGAGGAGTGGGAGAGGGAGAAGCAGGCTTCCCACTGAGCAGGGAGCCCGATGCGGGACGCGATCCCAGGACCCTGGGATCATGACCTGAGCTGAAGGCAGATGCTTAATGACTGAGCCACCCAGGTGCCCCAAGTGACCAACTCTTGATTTCAAGTCTTTATTTTAGGATCATGAGTTCAAGCTCTGTGTTGGGCTCCACACTGGGTGTGTAGCCTATTTAAAAAAAACACAGGGAGAGCCACCCACTAGAATGGAAAAAAAAAATTAAGACTGACAACAGCAAATATTGATGAAGATGAACAGTGGAAAATGGTAAAATCACTTTGAAATATTGTTTGGCATTTTCTTATAAAGTTAAACATACACCAACCTTATGACATAATATTTCTGCTTACCTACAAAAGAGAAATTAAAAATATATCCACAAAAGGAATTATACAAGAATCACTATAACACTCTATTCATACTTCATAGTAATTTAGACTGGAATTTATGTAAGGGTTGAAAATAATTCAATGAATAGTTGATTATTTATTTATTTATTTATTTATTTATTTATTTATTTATTTTTAAAGATTATATTTATTTATTTGACAGAGAGAGACACAGCGAGAGCAGGAACACAAGCAGGGGGAGTGGGAGAGGGAGAAGCAGGCTTTCCGCGGAGCAGGGAGCCCAACGTGAGACTCGATCCCAGGACCTGGGATCATGACCTGAGCCGAAGGCAGACGCTTAATGACTGAGCCAACCAGGCTCCCGAATAGTTGATTATTTAGTTGATTATCCTTAAGTTCGTTCAATGGGGAAAATCTGTCCAACAAATAGTGTAGGAACAACTTAATAAATATGTTTATAATAGCTTGTACCTGAAAACAATTTAAATCTCCACCAAAAGAAATTAGATAAACAAATAATCATCTATAATGGAATTCTACTCCAATAAAAAAAATGAATTTTTGTTACATGTAAAAACATACATGAGTCTCAAAAATATTATTTTGAGTAAAATAAAAGAGAAAATATTATATGACATCATTTATATGAAGTACAAAAATAGGCAAAACTTATCTATTGTATTAGAAATGAGAATAGTCACCTACAAGGGTGTGTGTGGACGAGACTGACTGAAAAGTCACAAAAAGGAAATTCCTGAGCTCATGAAAATGATCTATATCTCGAATAAGATGTGGTTATATGGACGTATGTTTGTCAAAACTCTGAATTCCCCATTTAAGATATTTGCAATTTGTATGTAAATATTCTTCCTCAATGAAATAAAATAAATTAAAATTATTCCAATTCTAGGAAGTGAATTATCACAAAACAAAAATTTCAGATTATGGCAAAGCAGTCATTTAGTGGAACAGAGGCATTTCAAATAGAAATAATAAATTGATTTGAGGATTTTTAACAAATAATCTAAGTAATGAATGAATCATTGGAAAATGATTTTAATTTCTTGCTGACTTGACATGAAAACTTATTATCAGTGAAGGTAACATAATATGCCCCAACAAGGTCATCGAGGACACTGATGGCAGGGTGGTTTATGAATGTCATGAATTCAAGATGTAAGATTAGTTGTTGCACAAAAGAAACTTTAAATTCCCTGTTCACACTTGAGAGATAATTCAAAGAGGCTTTCTCAAACTTGACAACAATCCTGAAACATTGCCTGACATTATCAGTATCATTATCAGTAATGAATTATGGAAACAGAAAGAAACTTTTTAAAGCTACTAATAAAAAAGAACAACTTCAGGGGCACCTGGGTGGCTCAGTAGGTTAAGGGTCCGACTCTTGATTTCAGATCAGGTCGTGAGCTCAGGGTCATGAGATCAAGCCCTGCATTGGGCTCTCGATGGGCGTGGAGCCTGCTTGAGATTCTCTTTTCCACTCCCTCTGCCCCTCCCCCACGGTGCTCTCTCTGCTCTCTCCCTCTCCCTCTCTCTTTCTCTCTCTCTAAAAAAAAAAGAAAAGAACAACTTCAGATCAACCTCGCTTGAGGAAAGACTTAATTATCATTCTATTCTCCATAGAATATATTATTTCAAAATATTTATCATATGAAAAAAGCAATCAAAGAATATGCTGCCAAAAATGTAGAAAAAATGATTACAGATGTCTATCAGGACTTTCATTAATGAATATATTAGGTTATTACTCTGGATTTTGTGATGATTGTGGTATATTTTAACATTTTATAATTTGTAACTTATTATGATTTTTCACTTTAAATACTCACTTTCCCACCCAAAATTATAATCATAATTTGGTGATCTTTTTTCTTAAGGAGGGCATGCAAAATAATATGAGATTCAATCTCCACAAAACAGGAGGGATTTGGCCCTCCGACAAGTCCTTTCAAGGGTTATTCTTATAGATGATAACAACGGCCCCTCCCTACATTCTTAGGATGTCGCACCATCCTTGTTATGTTGCACCCACCCTCAGCCTTACCTCTACCAGCTACTCTTCACTACTTCCCTATTTGTGTTAATAGATTAATTCCTTTTGAAACACTTGAACCTAAAGTTCAAGAAAGGCCTAATAGTTTCCTTATCACTCGTTTCCCTTCAAACATATAGCCAACATTGTATCTTGTAACAATTTTCAATTAACTCTGATGTTGTTTATATTATTGCCTCTAAATCTCTCTAAATAGGACTTCTTTCATGGGGAAAGAAATAAAATTACAACACAGAATAGATATCACCAGCTAATCCATAACTGATTTATTGATTTTGTGGCTGAATAAATATTTACCACAAATAACAATAAGATACCGTAATACAGCGTGCAACTCCAAAGAGAGAAGGGACAACGTACAGAGATCTATTCTAAATTTTTGTTCTCCTTTTTCATCTGGACCTTACTAAATTCGCAATGGGCAACAAATAGTTAAGATTTGCAAGATGGTATTTTTGCCAGTGGGTGAATAGAAGATTTAATCACTGTTGCCTCTGCTTGGTTGACAAAAAAGTTTAAAAATGAATTGGATTATTAAGCAGTTATTTAAAATGATGTTCACATTAAAAAATTATGACAAAAATATTTAAAATAAATTGAAAAAATGGTTTGTACAGTATACTAGTGTTTATTTTTAAAACATTCTATAAATGTATGCAAAAGTCCACATAAACAAAAGAAAATGTTACCAGTGAAAGATATCTCTGGGTGGTGCAACCGCTGAGTGTCTTTCTTTGTGTTTGCCCACAGTGACCATGCTTCCACAAGTACATGTTTCTCTTTATAGTAAAGAAGTTTTAAAGTAATGCTTCCTAAAGAGTGTTTAATGAATTTAAAAATTCATATATACACTGTGATGTTGGGATACAAGTATATGTGTATGTATATATAGGTACCTGTATATATACAAATGCATTTCATTTAAATGTTTTCAAATGTACACAAGCTAGCACTCAAATTTACCAGGAAAGGACCAGAAAGCAGTACGGCAGAAAGTTAATAAGGGTTCTTTCTAGGAGTTGAGCATTGGAGTGATTTCTATTTTTTCTTTTATACTTTTTATATTCAATTTTTCTGTAATTAATATATACTTATTTTTAATGAAGGAGCAGGAAAAAAAGGCAAGAAAACGTATCCAAAATTTCCTGTTTTGTTTTATAACAATAATACTTCCTAATAACACTGCATAAAGCCAGACCTTTCCTACCTCAATATGGGTTTTTCCCAAATTTTAAATAGTCTCCCAGTCTCATTGAGAACATGGGAAATAACAAAGCTCAGACATGGAGAGTTTTCAGCCCCAATATGTTAATGAACAACTGGAGAAAAATGAGGTGAGCATGGGGAGGGGGGTGAAACAACGCAAATAACCAAATAGTTAAGCAACAATATTTGTAAAGATTTGTAATTAGGTCAGCAAGCTCAGGAGCAATTATTGGTTTGACTTTGAGATGTCGTAGAAGGTGCCTGAGGGACTCCAATACACATACAAACTGAACAAAGACATTGCAGGAAAGACGTTATCAGCTTAGCCAACAGGATCAGCAAAAACTGAAACACACACACATAAATACATACACATACATAAACAAAGACACACATACACACACGCACACTCACACAAAAGGCTATGGATTGTGAATCCAGCCCCTGAGGCACGAATCTGCTGCAATATCAGACTCAGGGCTGACAAAGGATTACCAACTGTTTAAAGGGGCAAAGGAATGGGAGAATGAAGGTGGGGTCAGGTATTCCTGGTAAATCAAACTCACACAGAGAATATTTAGCAATAATGAGGCCCCCACTCTTAAATAAAGATGTTAGCTCTTTAAATTATGTTTGATTTAGAATTTCCCCCGAATTGTGCTTATTGAGTTATTCCTAGAGGTCTTTGTTTGAGTTTGACAAATACAAATTAGTATGGTTTATTAAAGAAATACTGGACCCTGGCTGATTTTAAGAACCATCATTAACATACCAGTGTCCAAGTAAAGATCAATTAATTCTCCCTGATTAAATTCAACTACAACTCAACCTACCCTGCAGGGAGAGAAATTGGAGTAAGGATGATTTATAATATATATATATATATATATAATCAATGGAAGGCTATAGCATCCGAAAAACAAAACATAAAAGCTGAGGTGAGCCTGCATGTCAATGTCCTCTGAATAATACTTCTTACATTTATTAATCTCTGTGTACTTTGCATGTTATTGGTATTTAAGTATTTATTTCATATAACTGGATTGAATTGAGGTTACATCTCATGAAATTAGCAAAAGGTTACAAGGAAAGTTTCCAGCTGCACTTCCTTCCTGAGTTAGAATGGCTCTCTAGTATCAGACTCTAGGGACCACTCACATGTTCCCTCTCAGGGGAGGTTCCCATCAACACTGCTAAATTACATGTGATTGTTGACGCTGGGCGCAAGTCCATGGAGAAACTAGGAACAGGGCCGATATCACCACTGAACTTTTAGAGGGTAATAACTTTTGTTCATTTCTACCTTACCTATGATTTACCTCTGAAAAGCCATTTTTAAAAATCACAATAACCATTTAACCATTCACAAAACAAGAGCCCAATCTCTTTTCAAATCTGCTGTTTACACTAATATATATGATTTTTCAAGTATGTATGAAAGATCTAATTCCGGGGTGGGGGATGATGTACGCATGGCTTGAGTGCAATAGCTTTTTGTTTTTTTTTCAAAACAGATTACCTCATGTAGCATAATCTCTGTCTGCAAATTGAGGAGATAGCAGAAATGAGATGGGATTATAAAAAGACATATAATGAGGATGGCAGATAATGTTTATTATAAGGATACAGTCAAGAGGGCAAGTAGGTGTTACAATGAGCCATTCTCTAAAATAGTTACTTGAACACATTTGTGATTTTTAGAAGAAGTAACACTATCTTAATTCTACTTTCAAAGGTTAAATGTCAACTACCTTTGAAACTAAAAATTCTAACTTCAAGACCTTAGAACTTAAACTTAGTCTGATATAGAAAAATAATCATTGTCCTACAAGAGAATATTTAAATATACAGATGCTTAACAATTAATTCTTTTATTTTATATATTGTTCTAAAGATCATTGCTTTATCTTACACACGGATTAAGTCATAAAAAAAGATTAAAAAAGTCTCAATATTTAATATTGTTGTAAAACTTTAGCAAATTGCCATCCAAGGTATACAAGCAAATAATGATAATATCTACCATTAATTGAATGGTCAATGTTTTGTTAATTTTACTAACTTCATACCTAAGTTTCAAGTCATGTATGATTTTCTTAATTTTATAAACCATAATCAATAAATGTACAATAAGAAATAAAGTCAGGATTCTATCGTGAGATTTCTCCTTTTCCTTTTTCTCTTTTATTTTATTTTTTTTCATTATCAAAACCTGGCAAACTGCCTCACTTAGGGTACAAATAATACTGCAGACACCTTTCCTAGTTTTTTAAATTTCCTTTCATCTGATTCAGCTAAGAGAGGTCAAACATGAGAGATCTCTTCTAGCTTTTTGTATACATTCACGTTATTCTTCCAGATGGTAATGAACTATTTCATTAACACTCCAATCATTCATTCATTAAATTCTACCCATAGAGAAATAGCCATAATGAGGGCATTTATAGTTCTCATTTTCACAGAGTTTATAACTTAATAGAGGATATAGATGGGTGAAAAGCTGGTACAGCACATGGTAAGGGAATTTGAGACTTGAGCAAAATGAGGGGCACGCCAGAGGAAACAGACTTGAAGATGAGTGGATTTAGTCATGTATCCTTGGCAGAAAAAAAGAAAAAGAGTTCTGTTTCCTGTACTTCACTGTCAGACAACCTTGCTCAGTCAACTTCTGAGGTATCCCATACTCTAAAAATCTACTGTCCTCTACCCATTCTTTTGGTGTTCCAGTTCAATAGACAATCAATAGACAATTTGGTGATCTTATTAATGTAATTGAATGATTCTCTAGAGAGTATCCAGATTTATACAGAGGAAATTATTTAATACACTGAACCCTCCAAAATGTAAAAAAGCAGATGAAAATATAAGTGCTCTCGTGCACCTAGCCTATTCATATTTGCTATTCAGCCTCATTTTACCAGAAGTGGGCTAGAGCTACATGCTACCTGCTTCATAAAACTGCTCATCCCTGATACAGATATTGTACTATTCTCTGTATCTATGCCATTCTCTAGATAAGGATATACACAGGGTCACAAATAACAGAGACATAAAGTCAGGATGGATTTTAACTCCTGGTTCTTAAGAATTCCATTAAGCTATATGGTTTCCCACAACCATGATTCTACCAATCAATTACACTAATAGTCTAAAGGAAACAACCAAACCACAATATTAAAGTAACAAATAAGTGTCTCTGTTTAAGGGAATGACATGAGCACCAGAGACAATTACATAGCATTAAAAACAGAGACAATTATATATAGAAGTATATATTTCAAAGAGATTTTAGTGGTATTTTCCAAAAATGAAAATATTAAATTTATCCTCAAATAATAACATAGTAGGTACTTAATAAATCCATATTAGAAAAAGATGGGTAGATAGATAAATAACGTACTTATTTATTGAACATCTATTGAATGCTATATTCCAAGTACTGTTTCCAAGAATCAGCCAGTCCTCTAAAGTGCCTGCCCCCAAGAAAAGGAACTCTGGTCCATGAGAAAAATACGAAGAGAAATGCGGAGGCTATTATGCCTAGAATATGCAGGGAAAATAATACACAATGAACTTGGAAATATACGTAGGTCCCGAAGAATGTGTGAGCATCTCAATAGTTGAATATTAACATAGTCTAATTTATGTTTTCAAAAAATTTACTCAGATCATTGTCAGATTTGCAGAAGGCAAGTATAAGACATGAGGAGACTAATCAACAGTCTTGCCAGCAGGAGACATTGGTTGGTAGCTTAGACTATGGTGTTATCTGAGCAGATGGAGAAAAAAAGACTCCAACTAGATTTATAGGTTCAAAACCATTGCTAGCTGATGGACAGCATGTGAAAGATGAAGGGAAGAAAATCTGAGGAGCTGAACAACTGACTAGATGATGATATCATTTACTGAGCTCACAAAAACAGAGTGCAGCACACTTGGGGAAAGTCAAGGGTTGCATTTTGGTGATCTTGATTCCGAAGTGCCTGTTAGAGATCTAAGATGAGGCCGCTGGATATATAATCTAGAGGTTCATACTGGAGATTCTATATTGAGAGAAAGGGGGAGAGAGAGGAAGAGAATGTATAAAGAAGATTTGAGAGACAAGTATTAAGTTTTGGATGCATTCCAACACGTAAAGATTTGGTAGAGGAGGAGTCATTAGAAAAAGACTAATAAATAGCCAGCAAGGTAGATGACTAGTGAGGAGAGTGAGAAGTCACGGACACCTAGAATGCCAAAAAGGAAGGCGTTGTCGACTATGTTAAATGCTGCACAAAAGCCAAGTGTGATGGGGAACAGATAAGTGAGCACTGAACTTGGCATTAAGAGATCATTTGGTAATTTAATAAGCAATTTCAGTGGAGTTACATGGACAGTATCTGGAGTGGAGTGGAAATGGATTTGTAGTGAAGATAGGGAGGTAACGAGTGTACACAGCTCTTGAGAATTTTTGCTGCAAAACAGAGCAGAGAAATGGAAAAGCAGGTAAAGCAGGGTTGTGGGGTCAAGAGATTTTTCTTGTTTTGTATGTGATTGTTGTTGTTTGTATATGTTAAAATTAAAAGTGCATTATACTAAGCATGTTTGCATATTAATGGCAATCATACAAAAGAAATGGAAAGTCTGAAGATTTCATGATTCAGGTGAGAGAAAAGATAAATACAAGTGTGACATCCCTGATAAGAACAAGAGTAAAGGTGCAGAATATAAGAGGATAGGTTGACCCAGGATAGAATCAGGGACTCTTTTTTCCATTGTAAAAAGTGGAAAGAACAGAGTACAAATGCAGAGTATGAGTATCTCCTCTAACAGTTCTCATATTCGGTGAATTCTGAGGTGAAGGGCATTGGGTGAGGTGAAGCGGAGCTAGCTATCTTGTGTGAGCAGGACTAGCTACATAAATTGTAGAGGCTAAGTGAGAACTGAAAATGCAAAGACCCTTGTTGAAAAGGCAGGAAATAAATACTAAAAGTATAAATATAAACTTTTCCTTTCTTCTGCTCTCTCTCTCACCTTGCCATTATGTGTTTTCTTTGTCATTTAATGACTCTCTAAATAAAGAAAAAGTAAATATTAAATTACTAGCATGAATTTAACCACGAATTTTTATATTGTCAATGCCAATTTTAACTGAAAATGTAAGAGCATTAACTCATTTAAAGAAGTAGCAAAATTCGGGGCACCTGGGTGGCTCATTCGGGTAAGCATCCAACTCTTGGTTTCAGCTCAGGTCATAATTTCATGGGTCATGAGATGGAGCCCGGCATCAGGCTCCATGCTCAGCAGGGAGTCTGCTTGTGATTGTCTTCCTCTGCCCCTCCCCCCACTCGTGTGTGTGTGTGTGTGTGTGTGTGTGTGTGTGTTCTCTCTCTCTCTCTCTCTCTCTCTCTCAAATAAATAAATCTTTAAAAAAGTAAAAGTAAAGAAAGAAAGAATTACCAAAATTCTACTAAATGCCATCATGTTCTACTAACTGCCTAAGCCTTTGCATGGAGAGAAAGAAAATAGCAAACAAGGGCCTCTTCCAACTAACACAACCCAACCATTGCCCCAGAGAGAAAGAGCAAAAGCCTTCCTAAATAAGGTAGGAAGGCTGGGCAGCATGTGGTGTGTTAGCGAGATGGCCTAGAACTCATTCCCAGGAAGCAGAGAGGTGAGCAAGAGGTAGTCCAAGGCCCTTG
The DNA here is from genome assembly GCF_003265705.2 of Callorhinus ursinus. NCBI lineage: Eukaryota > Metazoa > Chordata > Mammalia > Carnivora > Otariidae > Callorhinus > Callorhinus ursinus. The sequence continues at coordinate 43,067,241 of NW_027397063.1, forward strand.
CAATTCATCTGTGATCTTATAGGACTTCATTTAACAAAACATAATGTCTAAGATAACATTATTAAGAGTTACAAGACAGCAACCACAGGAAATCACAAACCATTAAACTACAGAAGGGGATGGGATTCTAAGCATAGGGTTTTGTGTGTTTGTACTGATTGTGTAGCCAGAAAGATGATCCTGTGTGAAGAGGCTTTAAAGAGAGCAATGGGCCAGGTTCAGGTATGTTGGTTTACTCTCTGTGAAACCTAACCCATTAACACAGCTTAACTGAGAAATATTTCTCCATGAATCTCTCATATTTCTGCATATTTTGCAAGCAGAGTCACTGATTGCCTTTAGTCCAAGACAATCTTTTCAAGGATGTTTGTACAGTAAACAGCCTTGAGAAGCAGAGATAGCGTCTTTATCCAAAGCAAAAAGAAGCATGCTTCTTCCCATTATGAAAGATCTAGGCTCCCTAAACTTGGGCTTCCTTTCCCATAAGCAGTTCATGACATGCACAGCTGTAGTCTAGTCATCCTCTTGTGTCCCTGTGGGAGCTGAATCTTAGAGAACTGGCAGAATCAATCAATCAATCAATACATACATACATACATACATACATACATACATACATACATACATAAAATAAATGCTGATACTCTGGCTACCAGTTAGATAGTCTTTCATCTCTGACCCAGGGATCTCATGTCTTTTAACAGAATCCATTAAAGTTTGTCAGGCTAACTTGATAGGTTGCAGTTAAGGTAAAAATCCTGCTTTTTGATAATTCTGCTTTAGTTCTGTCCTCTCTGATCAAGACTTTCCAGGAATAATTGAATTTGCAAAACACACTCTAAAATCCAGGTCATTATCATTCCCCTGTTATCAGATACAGTAAATGGAAGCATGTGTCTAGAATAAAAGCATCTGGCTTCTAAAAAACAGTGACTCACAAAATGTGCTTCATTAGATCATAATGGATGGAACATATATACTGTAAAAAATAACAGGCCCAAAATGGAATCCCTTTTGCTAAACCTCACCAGGACTTAATACCTGACATAAATGCAGTTTCAGCCTCTTGCAGTAGAATTTTAAAACAATCAGTGTGAATTTCCTGATCAGCACTAGTGAGGCAATTTGCATGATAAGACCCCCTGCCCTTCTCCCTAAGTGAAGTCACCCTTGACTAAAATATTCCTCTTTCCTTTTGCTAATAACCTTCTTGTCCCACCCCATTCCTGCCTATAAAAGCCTTCCATTTTGTACAGCTCCTCAAAGTTCACTTCTTTTTGCTAGATGGGATGTTTACCAATTCATGAGTCATTGAATAAAGCCAATTAGATCTTTAAAATATACCCAACTGAATTGTCTTTTTCAAATAATACACTTAAAATCACCTAAGTTGATGTAAGTTCAAAGGAATGTTGCTTTACTGTGAAAAATCTAAGATCCTTTATTTTTTTTTTAAGATTTTATTTATTTATTTGAGAAAGAGAGAGAATGAGAGAAAGCACGAGAGGGAAGAGGGTCAGAGGGAGAAGCAGACTCTCTGCTGAGCAGGAAGCCCGATGTGGGACTCGATCCCGGGACTCCAGGATCATGACCTGAGCCGAAGGCAGTCGCTTAACCAACTGAGCCACCCAGGCACCGGAAAAATCTAAGATCCTTTAATGAAGAAGTCCGATTTTTTTTTTTTTCAGATATTGGTTCAGTAGCAATTTTGACATATAACCCCAATTGATGTGTAGGTATTCAACATAAATAATTGCATTATTGTGTTAATGTTATATACATTATAAAATATACAAAAATAAAAAGATTTAAAATATTATAAAAATAAATGTTTTTAAAATGTCAAGTTTCATTCCTACCTCCTACTGAATTTTTTGTGCACCCTATGATGTAGATGCACCCCATCTGGAGAGCACATCAACACATGTGTTGATATACATTACAAATCTGCAAAAGGGAGTCATTATGTGCAGTTGCTCCAACACATGTGACCATGGGAGTTTTGTGCTTTTTTTTGTCTCGTGAATCTTCTAAAGTGAGTGTTTCTTAGAATGCACCTTAAAAATATTGATCTATTCTCCAGAGATTACGAACTCTAGAGTTGCCAAACTTAGGTGGCTCAGTGCAGTCTTATTGACTTCAGATGACTTTATTCAGCAATGTAGTTAGTCCCCAGTTTACTTAGTCTTCAGTATTTCTTTCTGTGTTACAAGTCTCCTTTACTCACTCATCCATCTAACATAAAAAGTTCATTGAGTTTTTTACTATCTTTTGGATTGGTTTTAAATACCATATGAAGTTTAGTGGGAAGCTTCATGGCCTTAGAGGAGCATAATTTCTTCAGAATGAACAGAAATTTTTGGCCAGAGATAGCTTGCTTGTATTGGACCTACACCAAATGGTTATGCAAGATAAGAGAATCTTTAATGCCCCACTACCATTTTAAGGTTACTTGTGCCAAAGACATGATCCCTAGATTATTTATGATTTTCACACTCAAGAGGGTTATAACTTCAGCCTACAGCCAAGTTTGAGACAGACAGGTTGTTGGCTAATACAATAATTAAAGAATAAGAAACATTAATTTGTCATTTCTCTTTCTTCACCAACTCCATCAGCTAGACGTTCAAATTTTTCATATAAATTAAAAATTTTAAGTTTACTTTAGAGTTATCTTATTGGATTTTAAATCAGTTACAAAGCAAAAAATGATTTAAATATTTCCAAAATTCTTACAATGAAGGTAGATTAAACATTGCAGAGAACAGTAACTGAATCATATTAATATAGTATAATTTGCATTGCTTCTGTGATCCAGTGAAAGAAATAGAAAAAATTATGTAAACAATAGAGTTAGTGCTTTCTTTTACTGGAAATGCTTTCAAATGTTAAGCAGAAAAGGGAGACATTTTGCAAGGTTTTGTGCCAACTGGAATTGCATTGCCATGCCTTCTATTTCCATAGGAAAGAGTAGATGAGACAGTAATTAATTTCTTCCAAGAGGAATCATCACCTTTGACTCAAACTATTCTTATACATCATTAGTCAGGCAAAAGAAAGTTTCTTAATGGGATTTTTAGATTTTCTAGAATCTAAAAAGAAAAAAGAATATTCCTAGATGTTTTAATTATTAAATTTCAAAATTGTGTGATACATTATGTTTTGGTTATTCTCAACGAACTGATAGAAGTAGCCAATTATCATGAAATATGATTAAAACTTGGAAAGTAATATTGGACAGAATCAAAATAGAAGGTTTATTGAATAAAGTATCTAGAAGGAAGTATTTGCCATAGGTACAACACAGTTATGGAGTGGTCATAATAATGTAATTTAATTACCCTACAGAGAAGAATGTATTAAAGGCAAATAAAAAAATAAGATATTTAAATGACGGGCCAAAAGAAAGTAAAGTAGGCATTAAAAATACCCATCATAAGTGTTTTTAGTTCTTACCTAGACTTGTCTCTGAAACCTTTAAGAGTCAAGAGGGACTGTTTAGTACTCCCTAATTTATTCTAGCACTTGAACTGAAAAACTGCAGTAAACAACTGAAAGGAACCAGAGCCAGAGAGTATGATGATAAACATGCAGTCTCCTATTCAAAAAAAATCAATAGACTTACATAGGTTTTAAATGGTTCCTGTTACACTCAGTAGAATCCTAGAAAGCAGACTGTGAAATTTTATCATCTTACCAGTGTGTATTCTCTCTGTCTCTCTGTTTCTGTCTATTCATACATTTCTATATATGTACATATATCTCCATGTATAAATACTTTTATATATGTTATACATATGTATAATATATATATATATACTTTTGAAATGTAATAAAATAATTTTAACAAACAAGCAAGGGAAATATAAAAAGAGAGAGAGAGAGGCAAACCAAGAAACAGACTCTTAACTATAGAGAAAAACTGATGGTTACGTCTGATTGAATGTGCTCTGTCCACAAAATGCCTTGGGACAAAGATGGTAGGTGATATATAATAACTGAAAAGGCAAAATTACATTGAGGCACTTAGGGCAGGAAACAGGGGAGGTGGGTGGGAGGATGGGTTAAATAGGGGATGGGGAGTAAGGAGTGTACTTGCTGTGATGAGCACTGGGTGTTGTAAGGAAGTGTTGAATCACTAAGTTGTACACCTGAAACTAATATTACACTGTAAGTTAACTAACTGGAATTTAAATAAAAACTTGCAAAAAATAGAAAGAACAGTTACAAAAAATAATTTTACAGACTATACGCACATACTTTTTAAAAAAGTGTGTCTCAGTGGGAGCAGGCTATAATCCTTTCTTTGAAGTTTCCACCACACTGTATTTTTGTGGGCTTCTACTTTTAGCAGGCTTAGGTGGTCTAGGATGAAGAATCTTATAAGGTAGAGCCACTTGTCTATAGTAAAATACAAACACAGGGGATAAAAGCAAGATATCAGTTGAAGAGTAGGACTTTTTCTATCCCCAGGTATTGATAATATTACCAACACCTTAAAGGATTAAAGATCTACTTCCTGAAATGTAAAACACCAACTGTCTCTTTTTTAGCAGCATGCTGCTAAGGTGGTGACTAAATTAATAATTTGATTGCAAGGTATGAGGTTTATTAATAGCTCAGGAGAGAGAAAAAAGCAGAAAGAGATTATAAAACAGTGCTGATCGTAGTTAGCACCAAATATTAAAACTACTCTCTCTGCACAACTAAATTCAGTGCTGAACACTTGCACAGAAGAAACTAATAACAAATTTGCTCAGCCCCACCCCCAACTAAGTGAGGAAAATGTAAAACTATGAAAATACTTCCGAGGCTGTCTAAATACTGTGGAATGATGAAGGCAGAAGTCAGGGCAATGGGCTCATGATTGAACAGACATGAAGAATCACCAGCTAGAATACAATTTCAAGAAAAAATTTAATACCACTGATTGGGCACCCAGAAAGTAATCTATGCTGATTCAAATACTGAATACCCTGATTTGAGTTTCTAACTTAGCTCCTCAGAGAGATGCCAATCTTCCTGTACCAATGTTGGTTTTCCCCTTTTCCTTACCCTAGAGCCACAGCACAGGTTCCATCCACAGTATCAGAATGTATGTTCACAATTATAATTCATGAATTTGGCAACATTGGTCCCTATTTGAAAGAGCAATCGAGTCACTCTGATCACCATTAATACAGAATGGCCATGTTAATCTAGACAGTCCTAACTTTATTTCACTGCAGCATAACTACTTTTCTGCTGATGAATTAAATAACAAAATGTTGTTTCAGATTGTGCTTTAAGGCTGTGCCCTAGAGAGAAATTTGTGAATCAGCTTAGTCGACAGAGCTGCATTTCCTTGTCTACATTTGATTGAATGTGCTCTGTTCACAAAATGCTTTGGAGCAAAGATGGTAGTGATATATAATAGCTAAAAAGGCAAAACTATATTGGGGCACTTAGGGTGGGAAACAGAAGAAACATAACCATTTATTGATATTGCCATCAGGCTGATCTAAGGGAACTTTATACAAAATATGTTGTCGTTAAGAGCAGATTCAATTACTCGGTGTTATTAACATAGGCAAAAATCTATTACCTGTGGAAATATTATTTTTAAATATTTATTTGATCATCAGGTTTTTGTAGCAAAAAGTGCCCATATTCGTTAATTTCCCTTCTTACACCATTTTAATCTTCTATATTAATACCTTAAAAGCATCTAATTATTTCTTTTTAACAAATTTAAGTTGCTCTCAACCATACTGATAATCTCTAAAAAGACCAAGAGAGAGAAACATGCTGTTGATACCAGTCAATCCACAGAATTATTGGAGATAATAAATTACTGTTTTTAAGCCATTAAGTTTTGGGATGGTCTTGATGTTACAACATGTATCTAAAAATCTAGCATAGAAAATAATGAAAATTTTGAAATTTGCTCTAAGTTTTTTAAATTTTCCTACCTTGATATCAAAATGTGAAAACATTTAATGTCACAACTCAGTCTTTCATGAAATATTAATGGAAAAGCCATACACACACAGATACCCACAAAATATTATCAAATAGAAACAAGTTATATATTCAAAGAATAATAAATGTGAGCAAGAGTGGTTCATCCCAGCAAAACAAAGACAGTACAATGTTGGATGTGATGAAGACCTGAGAAATGAGGCGTTCTCAGATATGAGGGAATAAACTGGAAGAACCTTTGGAAAAGCAAGGTGTCAAAATCAAAGTTTAACATGCATATGCTTTTTATTTTTTAATCTAGGAATTCCATTATTGTATATTTATCTGATGGAAAGACTGAAACGAAAATATGGACTAATGTACGATCAATATAGTCTATTGATTACAGCATTGTTATGTAAGAGTTAAACACTGAAAAAAGAATCTAAATCCCATAGATAAAAAATGATTGCATGATTTATAGAAAACATCCTCATTAGGCAGAAATTAAAATATGAATAAGTAGATGCTTAATATCTCTAAGATGGATTAGCTGAGGAAAAATCATGTTATTGAACAGCATAGAATAAAGTGAGTTGTTGATACTAGCTGCAGAAAAGGTTCATATGTTTTTTCTTGAACTTGCATATAAAATTTTAAGAAGGGTACACAAGAAACCATTAAAGTCATTAAAGTAATTAATTTGATGAGTGAGACAGGGAAAGAAGGGAGAGAAGATAAAAGTTTACTATTCATATTTTACATTTCTATTTGTTTAAATTTTTATATGCATGAATTACTATAGATACTATATACCCTATATATACTACATATGCTATATACCACATATATACTATATACATATAAATTCCAGGTACTATATATATTACTATTGAGTGTATGTGTGTATGTGTGTGTATATATATATATATGTGTGTGTGTATACATATATATATATATATTCTATGTTTAGGCATTGATCTCAGCACTTCCTCATGTATTTATTTCTTTTTCTCACTCCTGTCATCATTTTAATTAGGGGTTTTTGATAGTACCTCACTTTTAATAAAATTTAACAAGTTTTATTATGTTTCTTAATTATTTACTAAATGTATTTACTTTTGAAACAACAGTTCACTTCTAGAAATATAGTCTAAGGCAATATTTGAAAACTGGTTTATGAGAAAATCAATTTATCTAGTAGAAATTAGAATAGAAAACAGAAAAATGTCAGAACTCATCAGATGTAGAAGTGGTGAGTATTGTGTTGGATTACTTTTGATATATAAGTGCATATGTTTGTGGGCATGCATGGGTTGTGACAAATACTCATATCTTTAAAGTTTTCCCCTTAAACACTGAACCATCAACTAGCCGAGAGCATGCAGCTACTTCATCATAGATTGTGATTATTGGTTAAATAGACTGTCCTACCTTATGTCCTGTTTGCTTTATATATTTCAGTGCCATATTACTTGGTGCTGAGTGAGAACCTAGAGCTCTAGCAATGAGAAAAGTTTCATAAATTACCAAATCATAATTTTTAGAGCCCTGTACAGAGCTGAAGTTACAAGGAAACTGGACAAACTGTATTCCAAAAGGTAGCAAGACCTTTTGAGAAGTAGAACGCATGGTTTCATTTTGCATTAGAGCAAGGAGGAAAACAACTAAAATTCAACAAGTTTTAAAGACTCAGTGTGGACTACTGTAACAATTCAGGATACCTGGGAACCCCAGATACAAAAAGATTTTTCATCCAGAGAAAGAAGAAAATTTCAGTTCATTTTTCTCTGACACAACCTGTAAAACCTATTAGCAAATTCTGTTGGCTATTCCTTCAAAATATATCTGGAATCTGACTACTTCTGACCATATTCACTGCTACCAACTTAGTATGAATCACCTTCTCAGGCCACTGTAACATCCTCCTACTTGTACCTACATGCACTGATAGTCTATTCTCAACACAGCAGAAAGAGTGATTCTTTTAAAGCTTATGACAGATCATCTTATTCTTTACCACACTTTTCTCCAATGGTTTTCCATTACACTTAGAGAAGTTAAAGATCTTACAATGGGCCACAATGTCCTCATGATCTACCCTACTTCTTACCTTTGGAGACTGAAATCCTACTGCTCTTCTCCTGCCAGTCAAACTGGTCAACATACAAATTTTAATATGCATCTTAAGAGTCTGTGCCCAAGGGGTTCTCTAAACACATTTTCCCCATCTCTACTGGACTAAATAACTCCTTCATCTGCTTCAAATATTTCCCCAAATCTCAAATTCTTAATAGGGCCTATCCTACCACTTTATTTAACACTACAACTAGCCCCCAGTCACATACCTCTAATCTCTCTTTCTGTATTAGATGTGGTTTCTTTTTAATGTATGTATTATCTCCTAACATACCACATGCTAATCTGCTAAGTTTACCATTTCCTATCTGACTTCCTTAGTAGAATATATCTTCACAAGAATAGAAATTCTCTGTATTTTGTTCCTAAGAGAGCCATGTATAGAAAAGTGTCAGGCTCAATAGTTAATGTTTGAAACTTCTGGAAGCATTTCCATTAATTGAAATTCATAAATTGGTCAAGAATGCCTACTGTGTAAGCTTAAATCAACTGAAAATATAAGGCAAAACAGTAAAGTAAGAAAAAATAATAAATGGTATGGTATTTGAAAAGAAATTCTCAAATTTGTTAAAATTTGCAGTTATCTACATACAAAAACCAAATTTCAATTTTCTAAGAAGAGAATTTATCAGTATTGCTAGGTATAAGATTAACCTTAAAAAAAAAACAGTGTTCTCCTGCACCAGTAATGACTATTTAAAAAATGCAATAAAAAATCCCACTTATAATTACAAAGAAAAAATAAAAGAGAAACCTACAAATTACTTAGGAATAAAGATAGCAGAAGAAGCATAAAAACTTTATGAAGAAAATTATTAAATATTATTGAAAGAAATTTTAAAATCAAGAAAAAAATTAAGAATAATATCATATGCATACATGGAAAAATCTAAATATTATAACTTGTTAATTATTATATACATCCAAATTCCAATGAAAATCCTAACTTATTTCATGCATGTGTATGTCTGTGTGTGTATGCAAAACTGCCAAGAGTTTTTAAAATTAGGTTGTATAAAAAAGGATTTAAGCTCAAAAATGGATATATATATCAATGCAAGGAAACACAGAACAAAGACACTGAACCTAGAAATAAGCTCACACAGAGACAGAATTTTTATATATGATGGAGAAGGCATTACAAATCAGAGGTAAAAGTTTGACCTATATAATAAATAGTGTCAGAATGTGTGGTTATCCATATGACAAAAAAGTAAGATTTTATTCTTCTTATATTATACCCCAAAATAAAATCCAATTGAATTAAAGAGCCAAAAGTGAATAAAAGAATATTTCAAAGCTTTTGTAAGACTTTATGGGAAATTATATTTATAAACACAAGTAGGGAAGGATTTCCTAGAAACAAAAAGTTAAGAACCAGTAAAGAATATATTGATTAATTGGACTCTATTAAAATTAAAAATTTCTACAAATAAGATGATAAACAAAGCTTAAAAGAATAATTTAGCTTGTAACAGATTAGCAACACTTTTACACACCAAAACATGGCAAGCAAGAAGGATTTTTAAATGCCCATATATAAATAATAAAAGACCAAAAGCCTAACCATAAAAAGAGAAACAGTGTTAACATACACTTCGCTGTACAGAAGCTTTTTATTTTGATGAAGTCCCAATAGTTTATTTTTGCTTTTGTTTTCTGTCAGAAGGACTAAAATCAACAACACAAGAAACAACAGGTGTTGGCAAGGATGTAGAGAAAAAAGAACCCTCTTGCACTGTTGGAATGCAAACTACTGCAGCCACTCTGGAAAACGGTATGGAGGCTCCTCAAAAAGGTAAAAATAGAACTACCCTATGATCCTACAATTGCACTACTGGGCATTTATCCAAAGGAGACAAAAAATACTAATTCAAAGGGCTACATGCACCCCAATGTTTATAGCAGCATTATCTGCAATAGTCAAACTATGGAACTAGCCCATGTTCATCAACTGATGAATGGATAAAGAAGATGTTTTATATATATTATATACAAGTATATACATATATATATTTATATATCACATATATAATGGAACATTACTCAGCCACAAAAAAGAATGAAATCTTGCTATTTGCAACAACATGGATGGAGCTAAAGAGTATTAAGCTAAGTGAAATAAGTCAGTCAGAGAAAGACAAATACCATATGATTTCACTCATATGTGGAATTTAAGAAACAAAATAAATGAGCAACAGGGATAAAAGAGAGAGAGGCAAAACAAGAAACAGACTTCGAACTATAAAGAACAAACATGGTTACCAGAATGGAAGTGGGTGGGAGGATGGGTTAAATAAGTGATGGGAATTAAGGAGGACAGTTATTGTGATGAGCACTGGGTGATGTTTGGAAGAGTTGAATCACTGTACTGTACACCCGAAACTAACATTACACTGTATGCCAACTAACTGGATTTTAAATAAAAACTTAAAAAAATACTGAAAGACAAACAAGAGTAAATACAGTCAAGATGAGAAAGCGCTGGACATAGCAGATGAGCAGAAATTCTCAGTTGGCTGTAATTTATGTATGGTTTAAACTACAAGAGAATATATCAGCTATATTTATAGATGAATATATAGACAGTTACATAATTAAAAATCCAATTCAAATATTTACTGACTTCTCCTGAAGAACATCAAAATGGATCTGATTAAAAACTTCCTAAAATTATTCTCTCCCCTTCTCTCATTCTCTCATTCATTCCTTATATATACATCATAGTATCCCTCAAATATCTTCCTTTTTTTCAACTCCCCAAAACATTCTCTCTAAAGCAAACATAGACACATCAGCTCTCCTGCCTTCTCTTACCTGATGCATATTTATACAAATTAACATTTCTTGCTTCTTCACATTTTTCTTTACTCATAACCCTTGTATAAACTGAAAGAAAACCAGCTCCTGATTGACATCCAGTAAGCAAAACCCATTTTTCTTAGAATGTGGTGGAAGAGGGGGATTAAACTTTGTAATACATTATGTATCCTCTTAACCATGTCACTAGAAATTTATCATAAATTTGGCAGAAAATGAGCCACTAAAGATTTGTAAGGAGGATAGTGGTAAAATTAGAATTATAAATTAGAAAGAAAAATCCATTAGTACATTGGATGAATTAAAGCAGATGATGAGACAGACACAAGTGAGCTGGGTGAGAAGTTCTTAGGAGATCATAGTAAGGCATTAAACTAGAGTAGAGATGATGAAGTAGCTCTGGGAGCAGAAATGAAATACATATTGGGGAAATACAACAGTTGATCAGATGTTTGGGGTAAAGTGTTTCCAAAACAAAGTTTAGAAATTTGGGTAATTTGGAGTTCCTGGGTGGCTCAGTCGGATGAGGGTCTGACTCTTGATTTCAGCTCAGGTCTTGATCTCAGGGTCCTGGTACCCGGCCACCAAGTCGGGCTCCACGCTTGGTGAGAAGTCCACTTGATTCTCTCCCTATCCCTCTGCCTTCCCCATTCACACTCTCACTCCCTTTAAAATAAATAAATAATTTTTTTTAAAAATTGGGTAATATGGGAAGAAAAAGTTGTTAGCTATTCATTCAATCTAAACATCCAATGATTAGTCCTAATTAGTGTGATTTTACTACAGATATATGCATTATTTATACGTGGCATTATTTGCCAGTACTCCACAATATTGACTACTTGACCATCTCAAAATGCTTTCTTTCCTCAACTCATTACTTCTGCCAATTACTTCTCAAAAATGTCCATTTCTCTCCTTTCCCATTCCCCCATTATTAATCCAAGCCACAATCATTTCCCCTAATGAGTCTTCACTTCTTTTACTCCTCTCCAATCTTCTTTTTACATTATACCAGAAAGATATTTAGAAATATAAATTGGATCCTGTTACTCACCTTTTGATATCTTCCTACAAATAAATAAGACAAAGGCCAAAATCCTCCCATCCTCATATATAAGGTTATGCATTTATAAGTCCTGTCTTTTTCTCCTATATATAGCTATCTTTTAAATATATTATATTGTATTTGTAGAAAAAGTAGCATATCTTATTATATGGTCATGCCACATTCTATAAATATAACTATTCTGTTTGTATTTCAATTTCTTGAAATTACTCCCCTCCTAACCCCTCTCATCTTAGGACTTTTATTCATGATGTTTTCTCTGCCTGCAAATACGCTACATTTTTGCCAGAGGAGGCCTTCAATGAGCTCTCATACTAAGCTCACCCTATTGTTTTATGTTTCCATATTACTCTATACTTCAACTTTTTAAACATATTACAGGTCTAATTTCTAGTTCAGTGTTTGTCTTTTCCATTAAACTGTAAGATCAATCACCATTTGTTCACCGTTATATCCCCAAGGCTAAACACAATCCTTAGAAAACAGTAGACTCAAAATTACTTACTTAATTAATTAATACTGTGTTTGGTTTTTAAACATTCACTTAGTTTAGATATAATGCATTTCTCCACATCTGCTAATCTTAATTAATAATAAAAATACTAACCAAAATTGTTTTTTATTTTCTGTTTGTTTTCACATAGTTTAATTGATCTAAGAGAAATGAACTATGGTTGACTTTATACTCAAGAACGTCCTTGCTGTTTAAGCAAACACATGGCACAGAAAGGGCACATTATTTCATTATTACTTAACACCATGGTAAAGCAGTGTTTACACCATTTTGAATCAAGAAAAACTGAGCTATCAAGAGCTTGCTTAGCTGACAGGATCTCTAAGTTAGACACTGGCAGAAAACAGGCTATAAATCAGGATGAATAAAGAAGGGTTTGAATAATAAGTGTCAAAACACTGTAGCTTCAAGTGTCACTAAACAAGGGAGGCAGAGATGAACATTTTTCAAGCACCATTAATAATCCTGTCATATATTTGTGCCATTTAGAGGGCTAGAGCATTTCAGTGATTCACCACACCCACCACTAATCTTTCATTTCTAATGCTATGTACTCTGATGAAGAATATTAATTAAATCAGTTCTATACAGACATAGTCTCATGAAGTGCTAAAGCAAACACTTGAAGTAGTCTCACTGAGACCGTTATTAATATCAGGTTCATCTACAGAATCCCCTGAGTACCTGAAGAATACATACTTAGGTTTTGAAAAATATTGGGTTCCAACATTTCAATTTATTCAAGTATTTTGTTTCATTTCCATAATCTGTTTTTATGCACTGCTTTTTCATTTTTAAAAATGTGAGTGAGTTGAAATTAATTGCTTGGCTACATGAGCCTTAATAATTACAAAAATCTCATATGGCACACTCCATTTTAAGAGACACTTATGAGTAAGAAAAACTGATTATAATATGGTTTTATATACGAATGCCCTTTTGGTGAAAAGGGGTGTCCTGCACTTTTGCCACTTATAATAAAACTTTATATTTTTCCATAACCACATCTTAGATATTGTTGACTTTCAATTTTATTTAAATGCTCTGTCATAGATGCCACACTACATAGTCTTCATGAAGTCCATTCTTTTACTAAGTTCTCTGAGAGAATTTAGTAAATTTCTGAGAGTATCTAAAGCATGCACACATGACCGTTAAATCCATCCTGCTTGTCACTTTCACCACCTGCTTTCAATTTGGACCAATGATGCTCCCAACCTGCAGGGCACCCCCTGCTAAGAGTAAGTGGCTCCCTGACACTCCTGTCATTCACACAATACAAATATTGTTAATGAGTTGCTTCTTTCATTCCTCAAAGCATGGCTTAGATCAAGCTATAATATTTTTAAAATATTTTCATGGAAGGTATAAGAAAAGTAAGCACAGCCTACGTCCCAGCCTAGCTCTCAGCAAACTGATATGGGAAAGTCAGCTCCGCCTATACCAAAGTTATTTCCCATGTTAGTTCACAAACCTCTCTGCTCCTATCCCAAAGACAAAAGAAATTCTCCTTGCTCCAGTCTAAGACTTCATCACTTCCTACCACAGAATTGAACCCTTCAATTTTTTTCAAAGGCAGTTTTTAATTATTTTCTAAAAAAATTCCCATTTTGGGGGCACCTGGGTGGCTCAGTCATTAAGCTCCTGCCTTCAGCTCAGGTCATGGTCCCAGGGTCCCTGGATCGAGGTCCAGGGAGCCTGTTTCTCCCTCTCCCACTCCCCCTGCTTGTGTTCCCTCTCTTGCTGTGTCTCTCTCTGTCAAATAAATAAACAAAATCTTTAAAGAAAAAAAAGAAAATTCCCATTTTCACCTACAAAATGGGATCTGGGAATCAAGATAATCATACTGCTAATAATACTTGACATTATTTCCTGTATCTGGCTTTTAAAATATTCAGTACCATTGCATGTGGTATACTAATAAAGCAGCACCAGTTAGACTGTGGCAACCTCAATCCAGCTTATGGTCTTTCTAATAATATGGGATGAAGACACTATCTGTTTTACACATCCTTCCTGGAGTGATCTGTTCTTCCAATAAATGTGAATAAATGTTTGGGTGTAAAAGAACACCCTCTCCCAAGGACAAATAATAGATGTCAGTCATAGGATAGCATATTTCCAGATTCAAGAAAATAAATTCATTTCTCTATCTCAGCAGGGATACAGTTTTGCATAAGATAAACCTAACTTCTATCATTAAACAAAACACATCTTGGTTGAAAGCAGCTGAATTTTGATTACTTCTATTTTTCAGGGTTACACTATAAGGAGAGGGTAGATATTTGCTTTATATATGCATGAGTGAAAGAGAAAAACAGAGTACTAAGCTTCCTTCCTAGTCAATGCAAACAAATACACAGTCCAGTTTCTACCCCCTCTCTCCACAACTGAAACTTCTAGCAAACCCAAAGTAGCAGTTTTTAAGTTTTAGCATTTTAAAATTCAATTTTCTTTGTACACTCACACAAAAAAATTCCAAAGAAACACAATAGTCAGTGACTCTCTCTGCTTTATCCCCTAAGAAACCCGACATACTGTATACTTCCATTAACTTCTATTACTTTCCTTCCTGGCCACTGCTAATTAACCTCTTTCCTTTTAAATCTTGTAAATCATTAAGCAATTAATCATTCACAGCCTTGGAAAATCTTTTCTATTGTTTTTCAGTACTGCTTTTAATCCCACATTATGTTTCATCTCCCCAACTCAACTGTATATTTGGAGGGTACAATTGTGGAGAAACAGATCTGTGTGTCTTTCAAATCACCTCGAACTGTTTCTCTGTCTTCAGTAGGTGACCAGCAAATATTGGTTAATCCTATTTTATGGACATGTTCAGAATAATATGATCTCAATGGTCTTTTATCAACCCCATGAAGTTATCTACATTCTAGAACCACTGAAGATTGAATATGCTATCTCAGTTAATACTGTCATCATATCTACTAAATTAGAAATGACCACAAGTTTTAGTAACTCCCTCTTTCTTATTGTCTTGGCCAATTATTCTAAAATTTCTCTAAAATTCTACCTCAGAAAGGCCTGTGTAACTTTACCTTTTTCTTTGATTCTTCTGTCTTTACCTTAGCTTAGAATTCACCTGGAAGATTCTAAGGAGTTAATAATCCCCGATACCTCCAGTCAATTAACATCCTGCTCATCATTGCTACTAACCCCATCAATATATTGCTGAACATAAAATGATTTTATCATATTCTTGCTTAAAACATTCCAATTCTGCCTGCCAAGATCTGCACAATCTGGTTCCATTCTTCCTCTCCTGTTTCATACCTACCAAATTATATACACTGCATGCTGCCACACTGAGATTTCCACTTCCTCTTGGATACAGCACTTATTTTGTGCATATATATGTTTTGGCATAAACAAAGACATGTCAGCACATCTTATTCCTGCAAACATCCATTAGTACTTGAAAATACCAGTTAAATATTACTTCCACTGTAAATTCATCTGTGTCTTTTCCAGGTGGAATTATTAACAACTGTATTTCCATAGCACTTTGTTCACATTTGTGCTATAGCACCCATAATGTTTATTGTTTGCTATTTGTCTGTATGTCTTTTTCTCCTATTCTTCAGTAGAAATTACTACATATTTACATACCATAAACCACTCCATTTCTGGGAAATCATTGGTCTCATGGCAGAAAAGAGCATATAATTCCAAGTTATAAAGATATAAGTTGATGTGGTATATATATACAATGGAATATTTTGCAGCCATCAAAAGGAATGAAATCTTGCCATTTGCAATGATGTGGATGGAACTGGAGGTATTATGCTGAGCGAAATAAGTCAATCAGAGAAAGACATGTATCATATGACCTCACTGATAAGAGGAATTCTTAATCTCAGGAAACAAACTGAGGGTTGCTGGAGTGGTGGGGGGTGGGAAGGATGGGGTGGCTGGGTGACAGACATTGGGGAGGGTATGTGCTATGTTGAGCTCTGTGAATTGTGTAAGACTGTTGAATCACAGACCTGTATGTCTGAAACAAATAATACATTATATATTAAAAAAGGAAGAAGAAGATAGCAGGAAGGGAAAAATGAAAGGGCGGAAAATCGGAGGGGGACATGAACCATGAGAGACTATGGACTCTGAGAAACAAACTGAGGGTTCTAGAGGGGAGGGGGTGGGGGGATGGGTTAGCCTGGTGATGGGTATTAAAGAGGGCACGTACTGAATGGAGCATGGGTGTTATACGCAAACAATGAATCATGAAACACTACATCAAAAACTAATGATGTAATGTATGGTGATTAACAACATAATAAAAAAAAGTAAAAAAAAACAAACAACTAATGATGTATTGTATAGTGACTAACATAACATAATAAAATTAAATTAAATTAAATTAAATTAAATTAAAAAAGATATAAGTTGAAATTTCAACTCTATCATTGTGTTCAAATCCAAGATCCAACATTGACTAGCTGTAAGGAAATAATTCAACCTCCTTGTAAATGCAATTATCTATAATGCAGAGCTTATAATATTTTTCTAATTGTGTCATCATAATTACCAATGTGATTTTATATCTATCAATCGATCAGTTTTCTTAAACGAAAATTTTTATTATTTCATGTTAGAAAATGGTTAACTAAGTGAACACTTTAACTTCAATATTTCCATAATTTTACTACGTTATTTAGCTTCTGGCCAATTAATCTGCTATAAGAGATGTAACCATTAGATCTCCTGCTTAGATGTAAAAAGCTGCATAGAATGTTGCTCTTACCTCAACAATGGAAAAAAAGTTGGAAAAAAAACACAAAATCACAATTTCCTTAATCTATCAGAGACCAAAAATCATGAGGCACCCATTAAACAGATAAATTCCAAAGAGGGACAAGTTTCTCTAATGGAAAACAGGGTGCAAAAACTCTTACCTGTGGCAGAGCACAGGATAAAGAGACACCAGCCACCAAGTAAACAGGTAAGCCAAAACAGCTAACATTTTATTTAACTGCCAAAGCCCAGGTGTAGACAAGTTTGAAAAAACTGAGTCCTGCACATAAGGGAAGTCTCCATTCATTTGCAAAACTTTGTTATAGGTCTCTACCAGGTGATACAAAAAAGATTAGGGGTAGGACACAAGCCAAGAGTGAGTGATACAAGTATAAAGAGGTAACTGGAGCTTGGAAGGTACAGTAATTAAACACTGACTATTTCTCTAGACTTTTCTCTCCTATGAAGTTATCAGCTTTCAGCCTATTGATGTAGGGCAGCAAAGTCTGTCACATCCAAAGCACAAGGAAAGACTCCATGGCTGGGGAAAGAATAGAAAAATAAACTCTTGACAAGTAGAAGGAAACCATCTTGGGCCTAGGATCCTATATTGATATCAAACAGTGATCTATTATTGTTAGCTGAAGGAAAGGAAACTTCCATCAAAATGAACAACGAATGTAAGACAGTGTTGGACTGTCATGGAAATGAAGTGCTGGAATGCTGAGAAAACCATGTTGCCAAAGCCTCCATCAGCATGAGACTGGATAAAGAGAAAGAGAGAACTCTGCTGCAAAGATAATGCTAGTGCACAGCAACAAGCAACAGTAATTTACTGTGGGGGATGGGGCAAGAACATGGAGGGAGCCTGCCAGCTGAGGCACAGGTTTGCTCAGAGCTGAGAATGGAATACTTATACTGAGAAAACTCATCCAACAATACAACCCAAGCCTTCAGAGCAAGACAGGAGCAGCCCATATTGAAGAAAATTGAAACAGGTGGTACACTAAAGCTAATCACTGCAAACATAAAACCCCTATTTATCTCAACTCCTGACTAGATTCACTTAACCCCATACCTATCAACTTAACAGAAAAAGGGGCATGACTTTTCCAGGCATAAAATGCATTGACTTCCACTCTGTCTATTCTAACATGATATCTGACATTCAATCAATGATTGTAAGACACAAATAAAAAGCAAACAAAAAAATTATACATACATATATAAATGCATACATATTTTATAAAAAACTTTATGAAAATATTGCTTATACATATATGAGATATATATTATATATAATAAGCTGAACCAGAATAAGAAATGACCATATGTTGTAACTCTCTGAGAAAGATTCCAAAATAACTACTAATTTTTTTAATCTACTGCAAAAACAAGAGACACATGCATTCACAGATGTAGAATTTCAACAGAGTGGAAATGATATGAGTCAAGTGCAAATGCTGACAAAAAAATTTAGATACACAGAAGAATTCATTTGGCTGGCTCATAAGTAGATTTAAGACAGTTAATAAAAGAATTAGTGAACTTAAAGATAGATCAATAGAAATTATTCAAACTGAAACAAAAAGGAAAAAGAAAGAGGAGAAAAGGGCAAAGAGATTATCCAGGAACTGTGGAAAATTTCAAATGGTGTAACATAGGTATAATTGAGTTCCAGAAGAAGCAGAAAGAGAATGAAGTAGAGGAAATATGTGAAAATAATGAAAGGCTAAATGAAATATTTGAGAATCCTACTTTGGATAAACACACACACACACACACACACACACACACACACACACCACGAAAAATCTTAAAGGCAGGTAGAAGGGGGTAAATACATATTATATACAGTGGACCAAAGATTTGTATAACAGCAAACTTCTGTCAAGAATTATGCAAGTCAGAAGACAAATGAGTAATATCTCCAAAGTACTTAAAGTAAAAGACTGTCATCCCAGAATCAATCATATACCCAATGAAAATATGTTTCAAAATGAAGATAAATGAAGACTTTTTTAGACCAAAAAAAGTTGGGAGAAGTTATTTCCAGCAGACTTATACTATGAGAAATGTCAAAGGAAGTTCTTCAAACAGAGAAATATGATACTAGACCAAAAGTTGTTTGAGGTCCACACATAGTAGAAAAATCAAAGTAAGTTTAATTTTTTTTTTACCCACTCTAAGAGATAATTTACAATCTAAAGTGTAACTAATGAAAACATACTGTGGGGCTTATAACATGTATAAATGAAATGTATGAAAACAATACAAAGATATGAGGAAGGAATTAGAAATACTGTACATTTCTTATATGTAAAGTGGTATCCTATTACAAGAAGGTTATCTGTGATATATTGAAGATATATATGGTCAATCTTAGGATAATTGCTAACAATTTATCAAGAGGTACACCAATAAGAAAAAGAATCATAAAAATGCAAAATTAATTCAAAGCAGGGAGAAAATTGTACCCAAAAAGATGAGACAAATAGCAAATAGCAAAATATTAAATTTAAATCCAACTATATATTGATATGTTGAATATAATCAAGCAAAATAAAATCATATTTGATTAAAAATCAAAACTAAATGCTGCTTATAAGAAACTCACTTTAAATCTGAAAATATAAGTAGGTTAAAGGTATGGTGATAAAAAACATAAAGTATTGAAAAATTGCCGTGCAATCAACATGGAAAAAGTGAAGTGGCTATATTAATGTCAAACAAAACTGACTTCAGAACAAGGAAAGGATTAAAAAAAAAAAAAAGAACATGGAAAGGATAAAGGAAAATGATAAAGGGAACAATTCACTGAGAAAATATAACAATCCTACATATGAATGATTAAATGAATGAATGACTCAATCAATCAATCAATCAAATAAAAGAGCTTCAAAATGCATGAAGTAAAACAGAACTGAAATAGGAAAAAAGAGAAATGCACAATTATAGAGACAACAATAGCTCTCCTCCACTAATTGATTAAACAAATAAACTGAAAATCAGTAAGGATTTAGAAGACCTAAACAACACTAACACCAATTTGCCCAAAAATTTACAAAAGAGTTACAATACATAAATCAGTAGTGGAGATAAAATAGAATGATTAAAAACAGTACAAAAGAATGGAGAAAAAAATAACTAGAACAGATAGGATGAAGAGAAAATTAGTAACAAGATGGTATATTTAAATACAACTATGTCAGTAATTTCACTAGTTGGCCTGAAGTTTCAAAATAAAAGAGAGTTTATCTTATTAGATTTAAAAAAGAAAAAGAAAACAAGACCCATCTATATGCTGACTACAAGAAATCCACTTTAAATGTAATGACCTGGATACAATTAAAAGGATAGAAAAAGGGATCCCTGGGTGGTACAGTTGATTGAGCTTCTGACTCTTGGTTTTGCCTCCAGTCATGATCTCAGGGTTGTGAGATGGAGCCCCGCATCAAGTCCCGCATCAGGGTCTGTGCTGATTGAGCACGGAGTCTGCTCAAGACTCTCTCTTTCTCTCCCTCTGTCCCTCCTTACTGCATTCTCTAATATAAATAAATAAATCTTTTAAAATAAAAGGATAGAAAAAATAATTAAGTAAAAACTTTAAAAAGCAAGAGTTGTTATATTAATAATATAAAATAAACTTCATAGCAAAGAATATTGCCAGGGATATAAAAGGAAATTACAGAAAAACAAAGGGTTCATTTCATCAAGAAAACTGAACAGTCCTTATTGTGCATGTACCTAATAACAGTCTTCAGAATACATAAAGCAAAAACTTACAGAGTTTAAAGAGACAGACAAATGCACAATGAAACAATAACACTTGTTTCTCCATATACGATACAACAGAAGGACCAAAAATTATTATAAGGATATGAAAGATTTAACAATACTATCAGTCTGATCCAATTGATATTTATACAACACTACATCAGTTGGTTAAGCGACTGCCTTCAGCTCAGGAAAATATACATTCTTTGCAAGTACACATGATACATTTACCAAAAGAGAACGTCTTCAGGGCCACACAAAAAATATCCTCAACCAACATAAAAAAAAAATTGAAATCATACAAATTATGTTGTCCAACTATATAACAATTAAACTGGAAACCAATAACAGAAAGATATCTAGAAAATCCTTAAATACTTGGAATTTTTTTAAAAAATTCAAATTAACTTATGAGTCAAAAAGAACTTACAAAGAGGGGTCCCTGGGTGGCTCAGCTGGTTAAGTGTCCAACTCCTGATCTCAGCTCAGGTCTTGATCTCTGGGTCATGAGTTCAAGCCCCATGTTGGGCTCCAGGGTGGGCATGGAGCCTACTTTAAAAAAAAAAGAAGAAGTCAGAAGGAAATTTTGAGAATATGTGTACTGAATAAAAATTAAAATAATACATATAAAAAATTGTATGAAGACTAAAGTAGAGCTTATAGTAAACTTTGTAGCATTAAATGCTTATATTAAAAAATAATAAAGTTCTAAAATTAATGATCTAAGCTTCTGTCACAGGAAACTAGAAAAAGGAGAAAAAAATTACACATAAACCAAACATATGGAAGGAAATAACAAAAATAATATCCTAAATCAATAAAATTGAAAACAGTTTAAAAATACATAAAATCAATTCTTACAAAATCCAATTCTTTTAAAAGCTCAATAAAATTGATAAACCATTAGGCTGTTCAACAAAACACACAGAGAGAGAGAAAGCTCTCTGATGTCTCTTCTTGTGAGAACAACAATTTTATTGGGTGCTACCCTTATGACCTCATTTAACCTTCATCCTTGTTTAAAGGCCCCATCTTCAAATATAGCCACACTGAGGGTTAGGGACTCAACATAAAGCATTTTAGGGGGACACAAACATTCAGTTCATAACATCCCACCCCTGGTGCCCCCTACAATTCATGTCTTTCTTGTATGCCAAATACGTTAATTTCATCCTAACAGCCCAAAAGTCTTAGGATTAATTCTGAAGACTAAAGTCCAGAGTCATCTAAATCAGATATGGGTGAGAAGAAAGGTACAGCTCAGCCTGAGATAAAAATTTCTCTCCAGTGGTTTCTGTGAAACCAGAAAAGTTGTGTGCTTCTAAAATGCATTGGTGGGAATGCACAGGACAGACGTTTGAATTCCAAAGGAAAGCAATCAGAAGATTCTGTACTATGAATTGTAGGACAATCTTCAAATTGCCTATACATTTGTAATTATCTTATTATGCTCAAAAAAATTAAAACGATTTTTTTGCTGATCCCAACTAAAAGGATTTGGTTATAAAAACATGATAGTGACTGGCCAGTAAGGAAAACATAAAAACCTTTCAGAAAGGGTCTGTCTTGCTCTTTCTAATGGTGCATGTACAAAATTATTTCTATCTACCCAATGATAGGAATTTGTCTAGGTGATAAATAACACCATACAGAGGAGCTCTGCTAAAATGAGGAACAACTGATGCCAGCACTAAAATTTCTGAGATGAAAGAGACCCAACTGAGTCCCTGTTGGCGCTGCTAGGCATAAAGATTAGGACCTCAACAGCGGGTGAGCATAATCAATCAAATGACATTCCATAGTAGAACGTCCAGTCAAGAGGATCCCAGGAGGAACAGTACTGTTAGAAATCAATATATAAAAAGTAACATCTTGCCAGTTTAGAAGACAGAATGGATTCCCATTCAAATAAAGACTGATTTCTCCTCCACTTTAAATGAAACTTTGTATTCCGCCCATATTTTCCAATCTTGTGATGTTTTACCATCTTTCCTCTTTAGTCATCACTGAGTGTTAGGACGTACTCTTTCTCAAATTTCTCCATCTCCTGACAGGATAAAATCTTTCACAGTGCAATAAGCTAGAATAGAAATTCATAACAAATTTATTGCACTAACATTTATTGACCTCCTGTTAACTGCTGTCTTTTTAAGGAGCTCAGAGTCTAGTTGGAATGTAAATAATAATAATAATATAAATAATAATAATAATAATAATTTCAGTAAGTTGTGTTAAATGCAACAGCAGAAGCCTGCGCAAGGCACAGATGGGGCATCAATGCATAACTAATTATTCCAGGCTACAGCAAGCTTACTGAGTACATCAGATGGACATTTATTGGAGATTTATATGAGTTTGCCAGGAGGATGAGTGGTAAGAAGGACATCCCAAGCAGAAGGAATAGCATCTGCAAAGACAGGAGGCTAAAAACTGTATAATGCTTAGTATTTGATATGTTATGAAGTATGATGAGGGGAGTAGCAGAAGATAAGAAAGGAATCAGATCAAAAAGGGCCTTATATTTTAATACCAAGAAGTTTGAATTTATACTGTGGGCAATAGGGAGAAAGTGAAGTGCCTTCACTGAAAGAGAAACATAATGAGATAAACATTTTTAAAACGTTACTTTAGCAGTAGTGTTGGGGATGGCTAGAATGAAGGAAACAAAAACAAAGAGACTATTTAGAAGACAGTTTAATTGTCTCATCATAAGAAGGCAATGCCTGAAAAGTAGCAATAAAAATGGTGATGGCATAGAGAGAAGCCAGTTTTGAGAATACTTAGTAAGATTTGATGAGTAATTATATGTAGACATTGAGCATGGGCAGAATTCTGGAATAATTCCTAGATTTTATCTAAGGTACTGAATGACTGGTGAGTCATAATCTAATTCAGGGTATATAAAAGGAACACATTAGAGTGGGAAGATAATGAGTTCAAGTTTGGAAATTCTGAGTTTAAAGTGACCACAGAAAATACAAATGGAAATGAAACAGGCAACGAATAGTTGGGATTTTCTCTAGCATTCAGGAATCCTACCTAATCAGTGGCATTCTCTGGTTATATTCTCTATTAAGGCATATTTTTTATAACCAACTGCATAAGAATATCATGGCTTAAGAGCATGGACTTCAAATCCAAGATCCCAGGATTCCTATTCTTGTTCTGCTACTTTTGGGCTGCATGAACTCAAGCAATTACTTAACCTAGCCTCAGTTTCTTGATCTGTAAAATGGTGACAACTATGATATCTATTTCATAGAGTTAGTATGAGACTTTAGTGAGTTATATTAGCACTGTTCTAAGAACAGTGCCTAATATACAGTGAGGACAGTGTGTTTACTACATGAGATGAGTAAGTCCTGAAAGGGAAACTGTCCATTTCAATATGACTTTATTTAACTTGGTATGGAGACATACCATAGGCTACATTTTGTCTTGATTATATTTCAGGCAGAAAGGGTTTTTTGTTGTTTAAATATTTTGTTAAAAGTTGATAAAGCACTTGAATCATATGTTTCTAAAGAAATAAGGTACAGGGCTTAATCTTTATGAATTTGTTTTTCTATTGATTGCACTGTGGTTTACAGGAGACACAAATCTTGTTAAGGCTGTTCTGATTTGAATTTTAGCATTTAAGTGGTTTATAATTTTTCAAGGGAGGTCATTAAATCTGAAAAATATTTTTTTCATAATTTAAACTTAGTTTAATTTAACATTGGGGCACGGAAAAAATACCCTATTTTAAGCCAGTAATATTGTGATGGAAAGGATATAATTTTCAATTCAGTGGAAATGTACCAGGGTTTTTTTTCTAGAAAAATGAATGTCTCCTGAGCTTACTCTATTCTATAACCCAGAAGAATGGTTCATGAACCTTTTTTTTTTCTCCTGTCAAGATGCCTTTTCATCATCTTATTAAAGTTCAGTGACTCCGTTCAGAATCCTTCTGACTCCCACTCTTCTTCACTCTTGCCACCTCATCGGCAGCTAACTTCTGCCTCTTGCCCACTACCCTTTGGTTTGGCATTTCAATCTTCTGCTCCTCAAAGTCATCAGGAGTTAAACATCTGACTGCTCTGGAGACATCACATGAACTTGGAAAGTTATGACAAAAAAAAAATCTGCCTTTGGAACAACTATTATAAATGCCGCAATTATAAAGATGAATCAGAACATATGACTATATTTCCAAAATTGGAAGAGATTTTATCTGAATTAATCGCACTTTTTGGGAAAAGAATCATGGAACTGGCTAACTTTTCACCTCAGCTCATATCTAGAATATTATTTGAGTTTATCTAGGAGTGATTAGGTTTGAGGAATCATTCTCTTGGTACTTGATGTAAGGAGAAGCACAGATCAGCAAATAAGGAGGAAAATTAGTCTTTGGAATATAGTCTCAACTGTTTAGTCCTCTCACCTTTACCTAAAATTCATTTTTTTAAGTAAGTTCATATTTTCTTAGGGAATAAGTTGTTAATTTGGCACCACTTTCTTAACTATTTCTCAATATAATATAAAGCAATAGCTACAATGAACAAAAAGTCAATTTTAAAAACCTTCCTGTTTTAAAATAAAACAGTTATGATATCTTTGCAAGACACAAGTTACACAATGAGCAATGTTGAAGCCTAGACAGGGTGATTACAAACCTCAACTCTCTCATATCATAAATTTAAAATAGAATTAATGTTACTTATATTAAAGAATACATTTGTTTCCATTATAAACATTTAGCAGGCATTTGGAGGATAATTTCCTTGGCTCAGGTCTCTTTTTAAAAGCTGTCCAAAGGAGCAGGAAATCATGCCATCTTTTTATACATTTCCCTGTAGCAAGCAGAAGCATTCAAAATCATTTCATTTGTTCAGAAGGTGAGTACTCTCTAAAGGGACTTAGACCTTTACTGCAATCACCAGCACCTGCAGAATTTATTCTGGGGCTCAGCACACACCTGTGAGCCTTCATCCATCCACATCAGTAAGACTGCTTAAAACCAGGGCAGAGGGATTATCAACCTCATCATGGGATTTGCTGTCATATTTCCACTGCATACACTAGTGAGGTATCCAACCACACATTCAGGGTTTTGATCTAGTTTCAGTGCATTCGCCACCTTTTCGTTCTTGATTGCTTAAGTCCCAAGTCTGTCCATAGACACCGTTGCAACTTCAAGTGGCCCTGCTTGCCTTTAGGCTGCCTGTCACTGACCTTGGCCCTCACATAGGACATCGTGGATTCTACCTCTGGAAGTTTAGTTTGACAATTTGACAAGTACATCTATTTTGAAAGGAAAAATTATTGACCCCAAGACATATGCTTGATGATAGTAATTTACAAAGCTCTTTTATAGATATTGTTTAAGTTGATCACAATAACCATCCAATGAGGTAAGCTGTCAGGCTTGTGTCATAGGCCTGAATATAGTCCCTCTCCCTCCATGCTTTCTACATCTCCAGCTTCCAGGGTTGAAACCACTCATGGTTCCCACTTAAAGACCTAGGCTGAGTTGGGCCCTAAGCTAATCAACAGTAATGAAAAGTAAAAATATATTTTATTGGAGATTGGAATTAAGTCACGTATTTTAAGCTCAGTGATTTAGCCAAGATATGTGGGTTTCCTGGTGTCCCAAGACATCGTACATAGATGAAGTTTTAGTCTGAGGAAAGCCCGAGATAACCTTGTTGCCACAAAGGTGCAGCCAAGAGTTGGCCCCTTTCATAAATGTGTGTGTGTGATTGGGTTTCCCTCTATTACTTCTTATTTGGCTGTGTACTTCTTTGCTGCCAAATCAGGGTTCTGCTTTACACCCCTGACAGGTCCCCTACCCCTTGTC
This sequence comes from Callorhinus ursinus, assembly GCF_003265705.2. NCBI lineage: Eukaryota > Metazoa > Chordata > Mammalia > Carnivora > Otariidae > Callorhinus > Callorhinus ursinus. The sequence goes on from NW_027397063.1 coordinate 43,094,097, forward strand.
AGCTCTTTCAAGACACCGGCTCCTTTTCACTGTGTGTCTCCTTCATGTGCTCCCCAGCTAAATCCCTGAAAAATACAGATTGGTTCCTGAAACTTAACGAATCCCTCTTAAGTTCCCAATTTTAGTTATGACTGAAATTTATCTCACTTCATAACAGTATCCCCCCCACACACACATAGTGCATCTAGATATATTTGAATAATAAAACAATAAATACTTCTCTAAGTTTTTACTATTTTCCAGCAACTATTCTAAGATGTTTACATTTGGTAGTTATTTAATCTTCAAAATAACCACTGTATGAGATAGAAAATGTTATTCTTTTCATTTTATAGGTGAGGAAATTGAGGCACAAATGAGTTTAATCACCTTGTTAGGAAATAGTGAGCTAGATTTTAACCCGAAAGTTGTTTTACTTCTAGACCCCGTGCTCTTAACCAAGATTCATCATGTTTTCCCTGGGCATGGACTTTGGATATTTAACTTGGATCACTGGTTTCCTTTGCAGGGAGGGTTACTATTACCAGTCTGTGTCCCTCAGCACCACCCTATGCCCAAGTCCCAGCTTTAGCATTTGCCGTCTTTCGTAAATTATTTCCAAATATGGTCAGACCTTCTGTAGTGTGACCTCACCACTTCTCTCATCAAGTGATGAGTCTGATTTTCTTTTCCCCTTGAATGTAGACTGGTCTCGTGACTTGCTTTGTCCAGTAAAACGTAGTGAAAGGAACACCATAGGACTTCCAACAGAGCTTTGTAACTTCCATTTTCACATTCTGGAAATCGTCCTTATTGGAACACTGCTTAAGACCAATAGGCAGTGAGAAAACCCAAACTAGCTCCATGGAAAGGCCCTTAGGAGAAAACTGAGTATCCTAGCTCACAGCACCTAGTCAATATCAGAGCTACATGCAACAGGAATGGTCTAGGTCAGACCAATAGAAACCTCATTTAGTCAAACCACATGGTCATAAGAAATAAACTATATTGTTGTTAAGACAATAAGGGGTTTTTTTTTAGATTTATTTATTTATTTTAGAGAGAGAGGGAGTGTGGCAGGGGTGGTCAGAGGGAGAGGTAGAGAGAAAATCACAAGCAGATTCCCGCTGAGTGTGGAGCCCTACATGGGGCTTGATTTCATAGCCCTGAGATCATGACCTGAGCCAAAATCAAGAGTCCAGTGCTTAACCAACTAAGCCACCCAGAAGCCCCAAGACCATCAGTTTTAAGGTGATGTGTTATACAGCAATCAATAAATGAAACACATCCCCAGACCTGAGGTATCTAGATGGCAGCATACCTCATGCTTGAGCTACCCTAAATAGCATAGGTATGAATTTTAGAAAAGATGAAAACGAAGCTTAGAAAGATTTAGTGAACTGTTCTAGGTTATATTTGCAAGACATAAAGCCTAGATTCCAACCCTGGTCTTCTAAATTTTAATGGCTATACACTTTTAAACCTACTGACTTCCCAATATCAATATACCATCTCCACTACTCTGTCTTTAAAAATGACAACAAACACAGTCTAGTAGCCACAAAAGGTCTCTAACCAGCTTATGGTTAGGCCATTGCATTTTACCTGAGATGTTTCCCAGAGGCAGCCCCTCCTGGAACACGCAGTGCAAGGGCTGATACCATTAATTTTTCAACTCTGCTCCAAGAACTAAAGTGAATGCTTCCAGATGAAACACAGAAGGATGCTTGTCCCATTGACAACCATTCTTAAAATAAAAGATTTACACAAGATTTTTTCCCTCTTACATTCTCCAAACTCCTCAATCTATCCAAAAGAACAAATGACCCCATTTAGCACAAGTTCATCAAAAGTTAAGGTTTACTAATTGGTTATCATTGCCCATGTTTATAGCCTATTTTACCACTTGTTCACGAAATACCAGAGTCCTTCAAATGTCTTTGAAAGGTCACAGAAATACAATAGTTTAGTCTTTCAGATAGAATTTTAAAGTAAACTTCTGAGAAATTTGCATTCTGGCCATTCAAAGGTTGTTGGCTTGGAATGGCTCAAATCCTCTGAGGAATGGGTGGTAATTAACTAAGCATCACTAGATAAATAACATTAGTGAAACTAGACTATGTAACTATGCAAATATGAAAGGAATAATTAAATTTTATTGAGTGTTTTTGGTGGGAATCTGGATTCTGTGCTATAGGATTGCTTCCTAAAATGCTTAGATTTTCTAAGAAAGCAATACAGATGAAAGAGAGTAAGATTATATTGTCCTTGTTATTTTTTTCTAAATTAATTTTCTCTATTCTGTCACAGTTCAGAAACAGTACTCCAAACAACAGCAATCATATGTGCCAAATAGTCTCGGACAATCCCAATTTCATGTGATTTTACGTATTCCTATAAATGAGATTCATTAAATATAAAGCTAAACATGATATAGGTTTCCTATCTTTGTAAAAAAATTTTCATATTAAAAAATAATTTAAAAGATAGTGTAGGTCAGATTATTCAATGATATTTTTAATTCAGAAAATGTAAGAATCATGAATATATCATTCTCTCCTCATGTTCCAACAAAACAAATTTAGAAAAATAGATGTACCCTATACTCCTAAGGCTTAAGTAAGATTAAGATTAGTGTTCTGCGCAGGGATATATTCTTAGAAGGAGCATTATGACAGAATCATGAAGACTACTCTGCCAAAAAGAAATCCCTCATGTGTTATTTCTCTATTTTAACAATAACATTGTCATGGTCCCTTCTCCCTTATTGACTTATAATAGAAAATCCATCCCAGCAAAATACTTCAAATATTATTAGAAATATTTTAAATTGCATGCTCAAATACAGAGTGATGAAGCTGTCATAAATGATTCATACATTTTAAGAAATCTAAACTAAAACTAATAAAGATAAAAATGCACATTTCACATGGACATCTCAGGTGTAGCCTGATTAAATCCCTTTATTTGTAGCTTAGTTCCTAAACCTGAGTTTTCTTCTCCAAAGTCCTTGCGTATGTTCATGTGTACTTGCTGTGTGCCGCACCAATGTTTTCTCTGCAGATGATAATGAAAGTATCAGCTGTTCCACATGTATATAAGCTTATAATGAAAATTAAATAAAACTGTGCTTGTGGAAGGGCCGTGTATGCTGGGGAGAGCTCTAAGAGTACTTTGTGAATTTATTGAATTTATTTAGGATCCAAAATAGCTGCAGTAGACATTCTTCAAACATTTATCAGTAATTTAAATGCAAAGAGTGCTGCTGGTCAGTTCTGTGCATCTCATCACCCTCTCTGACAGAAGTACCACAGTTAAGAGGAGAGTCTGATTTTAACAAAGCGGGAATCAGTTGACTTTTGTCTTTCTACCTCTTTAATTTTCAGAACAGCTTTGCTCCCCCGGCCCTCATCATTCTGACACCCATTCCATGCCATGTTCTCACTGAATTGGTTGCTTCATATTGACAGATACTGCCCAATATTTTCTAAGATAAGTTGTAATGTAATAGCTGCAATTTTGACAACTAAATAATGTCATACCAAAGAAATGAATCTGTAACAGTGAAATGACAAGCTGTTGGGTTATTTTAGCACAATGAGTCCCACTTGCAACTCTATCAACTCTTAAAACATAGATGGGATCTTGTTCTGCTTTCTCTTGGGGTCAGTTCTGACAAGGCTTCCATTAGTGTCTCCTCCCATGATAAGAGTTCTCACATGAGAAGCATCTCTCCTTTTTTTATTACCAAGAGGAGAGGCAATTAAAAATTTGAGCAAGCTCACACACAACTTCTAAAAATAAATATGGATAAATTAGGTAAACATGCTAAGTAATGAAAAACTGGGTAACTCTGTCGAAGTTCTCTGACCCTGCAGAAATGCACACTTAAGTCGAAGTTTGTATCGGTATGGTTTCTTAGCTGCCACATGTCAGTTACTTCCCTGTTAGAACCTGGTTGGGGGGGGGCAGAAGGCAAAATGTGATGAGTCTGGGTGACAGTAATGACTCAAGACTCATATAAGGCTTAGCTTCAGAAAGGTCTTTGAGGTTCACATCTGATCACATCCAGCATGAACAAGAGCAGATGACATGTCAGCAGCAGACAGGGGACCCGCACTGCGGGATTAGGGCGGCATCTCCGTAAGTGTTCAGAAATAGGGATTAAAAACTTCCAGGTTGGCAGATACTTCCCGTGCTCCTGTACTTTAAGTGTCATATAACTTCATCTTAACCAAACATGATAAATGATGTTTCAGTTGCCCCTGGATTTTGTTTGCAATATCATTGCAAGAAATGTAGAAACAATCAAGATATCCTACCTTTTGCCATCAGCTTTAGATCTAGAGCTAGCAGAAATTAAAAAAATGACTTGGAACCAAAATATCTATAAAGAAAAAATTTGACAGCTCTCTTTGGGTTTATTCTTTGGAGGTTAGTCTTTACATACCCTCTACGTATATCTCCGAGCCATGAACATAAACTTTGGAATGTGTGCTTAGGAATGAAAAGGAACCTGTGTGGGTCAAATGGAAACCAGGCAGAAAACAAAATGAAAACCTAATTGATATATGATGGAACTCTGCCTTTCCATTGTCTTTTAGTCCTTACTGCCTTCATTGTCTTTTAGCATTGTGTCTTTGTGGAAAGTATCTGTCCATCTGCTGCTGCCACAAGTTTGTAGTGTAATAAGAGAAGGCAGAAGTAGCCAAAGGGGAGGAAAGAATCTGGAATAAATGCTGGACAGTCAAATGCAGATGTTGGTTCAGGTAACAATTAGAGAATCAGCTTACTTTTTAAATGGTTTGCAAACTAGGCCCAAAGCCTAATGGGAGAGGAGGGAAATAAAAAGAAGCAATAAAGAAAATAGAATTAATTCACTAGAAAAGGAAAACCACAGTGGAGATCATTTTGACAGCACCTGGGCCATATTAAAGAGCCATGTAGCTCTGCTACTTTCCAATACCCGAGCTACTATTCTATGTCTTTGCCCAAGTATAAAATCATCAGGGTCGTGAGCAGAGGCACATCAGATGTAGTAACTTAAAAAGGAGAACTTCACAGCACTGAGGGGTTTCTCAGAAGAATAGAGTCCTGAAAAGGAATGTCAGTGCAGTCACTTTCTTTAAAATAAAACATTGCCTCATTATCTGATGTTCTCATTAAGTTCCAGATTGTGCTCAGCATTTCTATGGAAAACGAAACAGAACAGAACAGAACAAAAAAACAGGCCCATATTCAGGAAACAGAACAGTCCATAAAGGGGGTTGCTGTCAATAATGGGAGGTGGATATTTAGAGGCCAATCCCATCACTGTTTTGTAAATAAAAAAATAATAATAATATCAGGTTTGATGCACTCGTTTTAACCTGCTTTCATAGGTTCCAATGGTGAGCTTCAGGTAGTGAAAGAATCCCCTGAGATAGAATGCTAAACACCTGCGTAACTTCTGGGGCGAGAGAGGGCTCCTTGCCTTTCATCAGAATCCAAAAGGATCTATGATCCCAACAAATTTAAGAGCCCCTAAGCCAGAAAATTTTTGAAGTCCTGTCTACTTCTATGCTTCTGAGTTTTATGCTCTTTAGATCAAGATAAAACTAATTGATATTTTTTCAAAGTATCATTAGGAATTAGAATAATACAGAGATGAAGAAGTAATTTTCTTGAGTATTTATAATATGCCAGGTATTTGTCTTTATGTTTTATCTACTTTAATGTATAGAACAGCCCTATGAATTAGGTGTTTTTCTTGCCATTTATACTAGGAAATAGGGACTCTATGGAGAAAAATGATTAGCCAAGATCAAAAACTGGGAAACAGCAGAACCTGCCATAAAACTTATGCAAGTCTGACTCCAAAACTGCGGTTTTCACGACTACACCCTTTAACTTTTCAGAAAGACATGATTATGTAGCCTCTCCCAAGAAGCAAACAGAATAACAATTTTCCTTGAAGGTCCAGGGCCATGCATGAGACCTTACAGGAAAAGGGAAAAAATTCATTTTGCCTGCCAGCATTTTAATCCATGTGTATTTGGACTAAAATGAGTGTCAAAGGATAAAAGAAGAAAACAAAGCACAGAACGGTGTATGCAGAGTTGGGATATGGGTCCCGCAGCAGGCCAACATCAGAGCCTCAGGGGTTTGGGGCACCCGCTAACAGGCAATATCAATGTCTTAACTTTCCAAGCCCCTCAGGATCCCGTCTTCCCTCTAAAGGGCATGAAGACACATATTTATGCTACCCTGGGGACAACTCTACTACTGATGTTGGGGACACTGTAAAGGTGAAGGGGGCGATCTTTGCAGGGCCAGCTGGCAGTACACGGACCTCCAAGCTCAGATGGGCCCTGAGATTGTTTTAATGCTCTGTGGTTGCCATCGTGAACATTTTAATACTCTTCGGAAAAGAGGCGCTGCATGTTTATTTTACAATGTGCCCTGAAAATTACGTAGCCAGTCCTGGGACTTGGTTTGAAGTTTATGTATGACGCATTTTCTATTTCGTTTAAATTAAATTGTCAAGTTTAACTCACATTAAGAGTTCCAGCTTAGGGTTGCCTGGGTGGCTCAGTTGGCTAAGTGTCTGCCTTTGACTCAGGTCATGATCCCAGGGTCCTGGGATCCAGTGGCATCAAGCTCCCTGCTCAGCGGGGAGTCTGCTTCTGCCTCTGCCCCTCCCCCCATTCATGCAAGCTTTCTCTCTCTCTCTCATTGTGAAATAAATAAATAAAATCTTTAAAAAAAAAAAGAGTTCCAGCTTACATACAACAGTACCATTCACTAGCCAACCATTCATACTGCTTACCACATTCCATTTCACCCCTTTCATCCAATGTATACTAAAGGTGGGGAAATGTCTTAATCTTTATCAAACTGATACTTCCATTTTTACAGGTAATCGATTCTGTTCACTGAGGATGATTCAAGTAATGAAAATAGATTCGATGAAGCCCTTTCCCCTTCGGTCCTGAAGACTGGCTCTCATGCAGAGAAACACAGTCTGATGATGGAGGCTTCATGCTTGACAGGTGAATTTCTGCAGGTGAGCAAAAGCTACTCACTGATGTCCGCACATGCCAAAGCTGCTTCACCCACCTACTAGTGTATCACAGTCCCTAACGTGCTGAAATAAAATGCTATCTGCTCAATTAAACATCTATGTCCTGGATATCTGTAATTTACAGGGCATTGGAAACTTTATTCTAATTCAGTTTTTCTGAACCTTTACAATACAAGAAGCACTTCAGTCAAGCAAAAAACGTCTACCTCTTCTTACCAACACCACCTAAGTAGGCATGGAGCACTTATTCTCACAGCCAATGTAATTTGAGGTATAGATTAAAATAGATTGAATCTCTTTTCTCTGGAAAATATACATTAGATTTAAGAAAGCTATTTGTATTTGTGTTTTCATACTTGCCATCTGACCATCTTAAGTATCTTAAGACAAATTCACAGAACTCTCTTAGAGAACAACTAATCCAATATTTTTCATACATGATAACAGGATGGGAAGACTATATTTTAAAGTGCCTTATAAACTGTAGAGAGTAATAAAGCATTTATTACTCTTCTAAGAGTGATTCTTTTGAGTTCTTTTCCCAGAAAATTACATCTGTAGGAAATGTCAACTTAGATACTGAATAGTTTATTTAAAGTCATATAATTGCTTTGTATGTTGAAATGAGTTCTACATTGAACAATAAAAAAAAGAAAAGTTTTCTAGTACTTGAGAGTTGCGGTAAGGTCTCCCGGTGAGGAAAATTCTGTTCCACATGCCAGATATAATACCTAAAACGTTATCACAAGGAACCCAGTTTTTATAGCTCAGAAGTCCAGGTATGGCTTACCTGGGTCCTCTGCTCAGATTCTCATAAGGCTGCAATCCTGTACTGGCTCTGTATTTTCATCTGGGGGCTTGACTGGGAAAAGATATGATTCCAAGCTCACTCAGTCTCTCCTTGCTTGGTTTCTTCTGTGTGCAAGCATTATATCTACTAGTGTCTTCTAGGAGAACTAACATATTAAGAAATTTATTGCATCAGTTTAAGCTTTTCTAGCTCTGTAAGTGCAAGGCTCAGGGGTCCCTGCACTCAGGGTGTAGTGGTAAAAGAAAGTTTGTTGTTAGTTTGATTTATAGTAACAGACTCTTTTTCTAAGGAGACCGGGCATGAAGGAAGTGCCTAATAGGGTCCTAGAGCATCCGGAGAATAGTGTAATTCCCCTGAATGTTGGAGAGAGATATATAGATATATTGCCAAAGCAGTGTCAAGTGGGGATATCAGAAGCAGAAAGGGGAAGGAAGTACTTTGTCATTTTTCCCTCTTTATAGCTTTTTCTGAAAGTCAATCCCAACTGAGATCTTAGCATAAACCAGTCATGAGAAACAAGCGTGACACCTATTAAGATGGGCATAGTATACTCATTGGTTGTTCTGGGTTGAAACTTTGAGATGAGGCAGAATCATAATATCAGTTATTGCTTCCGAAGAGCCTTTCTTCACTAGAAATGTCAGGGGAACACAGTAATGGCTACTATATAAGTAATACATCACATGGACCAGGAACTCTATGTGTATAATCTCATTTAATCCCCAAAGAGCTATGTCGGTATTATCATCCATCACAGACACACCCAAAGGTGACCCCTAGTGAGTCATGTTCTTATATCACTCCCTCCCCTTAAGTGAAACCAAAATCTAGGCCTCACTTTTCACCAATAAAATATAGCAACAATGATGGTATGTCACTCCCTTGATTAGGTTATAGGAGATGTCACTCTTATAATTATGTTATGCTCTGTAAGATTCTGTTTAAGCAGAATCGGGCCAGAGTCTCTCCTTGTTTGCTTGATGAAGTAAGCAGCCACAACGAGGCAGTCCATGTGGTAAGAACTCAAAGCCTCTAGGAGCTGTGGGACCTGAGGACAGAAAACAACCAGTAGTCAGCAAAACCCAGGGCCCTCAGTTATACTGCCTCAAGGAAATCAATTCTGCTACCAACTCGGTGAACCGACAATCATATGTCTCTCCAGTCATGCCTCTGGATGAACATGCAGCCCAGCTGACACCTTGATTGCATGCCTGTGTGACTGAGCAAAAGCCCCAACTAAGCTGTGCCCAGACTCCTGATTTACAGAGATTATGAGATCATAAATGGGTGTTGTTGTTTAACCAGTAAGTTCTGATAATGTTTTATCTATTTAATAAAAAGATAATATAGCATTCCATTTTGTAATGGGACTCAAATATTAGACAAGTTAACTATCCTTAGCCACCTAGAGACAGAGATCTAACCTGCATTTGTCCTGTACCTAAGTCTGGGTTTCTTTAATTCTCATTTACATAACCATTGGGCAGTGAACTCTTGCTCTTTTCCTTAAAAAACCAATTTCAGAGTCCTACATTTATTTTGCTTTTTCTCAAGGTTCCCAGATTTCAGGTGTCCTTTACAAGACACCTTCCTCACTATTTGCCATGACTGTTTATTGAACCCAAACCCAGGATTAAGTTTTGGGTGCTTATATACATCCTTTTGATTTGGCTAAAACCTGAAATTACTTCAGATTTTTTTTCATTCCTTATCCTTTGTATTTGGAACAATAACAAAATATAAGTTGGAAAGATTATGAGTTCAGTTTCTGTTCTAAAATGCAAAAGCTTAACAGAACTATTCAAAAAGTTTGTTTCTTTCAAGTTTTCCTATTTTTATAGACAGAACTGATGCTTTCTGCTATTATATTTTTGCAGTTTTATTGAAGAAACTAAATAGTTGAAAAATATATTATAAATTTTTATTGACTGAATATTGGCATCTCCCCAAAATTCATATGTTAAAGTCCCAACATCAGTGTGGCTATATTTGGTGGTGGGGCTTCTAATGAAGTAATTAAGGTCATGAGATCATCAGTAGGGCCCTTATCCAATAGCATTAGTATCCCTATAAGAAGAGACCCTAAAGAGCTCACTCTCTCTCTTCATGCATGAGCCAAGGAAAGGCCTTGTGAGCACATAAAGAAAAGGTGGCTGTCTGCAAGCCAGAAAGAGTCCTCATCAGAAACCGAAGCCTATTGCTACCTTGATCTTGAACTTTTCAGCCTCCAGACCTGTGAGAAAATAAATTTCTTTTGTTTAAGCCACCCACCCTGTGGTATTTTGTTATGGTAGCTTGAGTAGACTAATGCATACAACTTTTATAAAATAAATAAATAAATAAAAACCTTCAGAATCAGTGTACAAAAAAATTATCTCTGCTTCAACAATAAGGCAGAAATAGTCAAAACATCTCACATCAAACTAGCTGAAAATCTACTATAAAATAAAGTTCCCTGAGCATAACCCCCATTAAGATTCTGATTTAATAAATCTCGGGAGGGACCCAGGTATCTGTATTTTAAGAAGTATTGAAGAGCAAAGTACACTAGGTGATTTATTCTGTTGCTGAGATGCTTGAGCCATGCACTGAAAATTATTACTCTAAGTGTTCGTAGTATACTAAGAATATCTAAGTATTCTTATCTAAGTATGTATCTGTAATGAACTGTGATGATGGAATAAGGAAGTATTCTAAGCAATTCAAAGGTATGCTTAGTTATTTTTCAAGATTAAAGAAAATATTTATTTATAGCTATTAATATATGGAGGTATCTCTGTTCAAATTTAATAACAAGTTATCCCTTACAATAAAACAATAAAATTATTGTTTAAATTAATTTTTCTATTCCATTTGTCATATTGGCTTTTACCTCCAAATTAAATACACACAGGAATATTCCTTTTCATGCTTATTTTGCAAGGTTAATATACATTTAGCATTATGGAAAAGAATCCCAGATCTAGAAAACTGAATAAGAAACAGATGTTGGGAAATTAGTGAGATCTCAATGCAGCCTACCTTCATTTCTATTATAAAGAGACCCACATCAGGACCCCTGTTGTGGCTATATGCTCTCAACAGAAGTTTCATTTGGATGTTTTTCCAGTAATGAAACCCAAGTCAGGAAGTTTTCAAGCTGCCGATACTCCTACAAAGACTCTGGATTCTTGTAGGCAAGTGTTATTTTCAAAATACCTGCCCCATTCAAAAGATTGCTGCAGGGTACCAAAGCAACAAAAATTTTTCAAGCCCTGCTGCCCCCATCAGACCCCCTGCTGGTGTCCAGCAGGATTCCCCAGGAGCAAATACATGAACTACTTGCTAAAGAAGAAGTGCTCTTTCTAAAATTTATTATTTACTAAATCCTGGAGTTTCTCAGAACATTCCCTAAACATGCCCTTCAAATCTTCACTTGGTAGATTCCCAGCTGAGAAGACCACCACAGGGATATTAAGAAAGACCTACTTTATTAAGGACTTGATTGGGTTGATTCTTCTAAAAAAGGTGACTGCCAGGTCAAAATGAAACAACAGGACAGCTTTTATATGCATTAATTTTCAACTGGGTTTGAGAACCATACCATTTCTTGTCCTGATTTTTCAAAAGAAATGGCTAGCTTCAATTGATTAATGAGATAACAAGTCAGGAGCACGAACAAAGTGAAGGAAAACAACAGACATACCAAACATTATTGTCCCCACATTCAGAAACATTTTTTGAGTTTTTAAAAGTAGTTTTAAAAAAATACAAGCCTACAGGGGCGCCTGGGTGGCTCAGTCGTTAAACATCTGCCTTCAGCTCAAGTCATGATCTCAGGGTCCTGGGATCGAGCCCCGCATCGGGCTCCCTGCTCTGTGGGGAGCCTGCTTCTCCCTCTCCCACTCCCCCTGCTTGTGTTCCCTCTCTTGCTGTGTCTCTCTCTGTCAAATAAATAAAATCTTAAAAAAAAAAAATACAAGTCTACAAAAAATAAACTTGTGCATTAAAACAATTAATATTCTCTTACCAGTTTGTATACTTTGTACATTATCAGGGTCTATTTTTTTCTTTTACCTTTTACTTTCCCCCCCCCCCCCCGCATCTTTTAATTGTGATTGGTAATTATTTTAGATTGTCAGCCTTTAAGATTTAAACCTAGTCCTTGCTTTCTTTCTTTGTTTCCTTCTTTTTCATCAATTTGAACGCTCTTTTTCTCTCCAGTAAAATCTCCAATATGCAGCATAACTTCCCCACAAATTGTACTATTGTTCTACAATTCTACACCACTACTGCAATAATTTCATAGATCAGTTAACCAAAGGTATCTTCTATAAAAATAATCTTCTAAATTTGTATCATGATTTTTGGATAAATATATTTTCATTAATTTATTTATAAATTAAGAGACATTTCTCCCCACAGTAATAATAACAATAAAGCAAACAAACAGACTGGGCCTTACTTATGAGACAGTGATTTTGATGCCCATAATGTTGTGGTTAATGCTTCTAAATAACTATATATCTTCTCTCTGGAGCTATATCTCCACATCATTTTCCCCCAAAACTTGTTTGGGATAAAATAACATTTCCAGGATATGTTAATTGGTATTAAGGAAAGGAAGAATACACAATCAAATAAATGCAAGAAATACCGTTGCTGTTAAACAATATTTAACAGATCTATATGTTTTTACAACTTAGCTTGAAATAGGCAAGGCATACAGAAACATAGGATGCTTCAAAATTATATGTCATTCCTATACAAGGATATGGTATTATTCCGTATTTCTTTACAATTTTTGGTATATGTGCTGAAGAAGCACAACTCATTTACTTTTCATATTGTAAGGCATCTTAGATCATTGAGCATGCTAATATATTTTATGATTTTTCAATGGGAGGAAGAGAATGCGACCAAATATTTGACCACAAATCCTTCCCATTCTCCCATTTGTTGCCCTCATCCCTTCCCCCTTACAACACTTGCCTAGAAAAATAATCTCTCATGCACAGCCGAGAAAATCTGCTTCTAGACTGAACCTTCAGAGTGTGATATGCCAAAGAAAACACCATAAAAACAACTCAGCACAGTGGATAGAGCTTTGCAGTCAAACAGAATTGGTTTTGAATTCCTTTCTCAATTACGCAACTTACTTGCTAAATTACCTGAGGATGTTTTTTAAATCTCTCAGAGATACTGTTTCTGCATCTATAGACTGGAGAAGACACTGAGGTGCATCTCGTTGAGTTGTCACGATTCTTAATGAGATGAGTAAAAAGTCCCTGTACATAATCATAGTTAGCATTCAGGGAGCACCTCTAAATGCTATAGTCAGCTTAGAGCATATTAGTAAGTATAACAGTAAGTCAGAGAAAAATTAGGTTACACGTTATTGGTTGTAAAATTTTGCTGGGTTTTAGCAAATGCTCACTTCTTCATAATAAATTTATGATCCTCTTTAATCAAGTATTTTCTTCCTGAATTTTAAGCTCCTTTAAAACAGAGATCATGTGTCCTTTATGTTTTCATGTACTTGAACAATGGTAGCTAATCAATTTGGATAAATTTAATTGAAAAATGCTATGTCACAATGTCTGAGACCAATCCTTCCTGACTATTCATACCTAACACAACAAACATCCATCTATTATTACATTATAAATGACAATTTTTTATTCATTTATTTATATATGTAATTACAATTTAAAATAAAATTGCCATGAGACACAATACCTATGAACCCTATTTTTCAGTTTCTTTAGAGATTAATAGGTAGATATCCGTCTAAAGACGAAGGTCATAAGCAGAAGTAGAATCTATTAAAAGAATGTCCCTGTGATTTAGAAGCATTTTAACTGTTATAACAATTGTATTCACTGTCTTAAGTTTAAAATAGATGACTTGTTCAACATTATCATTTAGTAGAAATTCTAAGATTAATTTAAAAAAATTCAGTCACTAAATTCTCAGAAATGAATGATTGTCACAAATAGCCACTAATTATAAGTCCCCAAAAGTGTCACCATTTATAAATTAACAAGTATGACTTTCACGTGATCAGTGATGCTTGTGTATTCATTGCCTACAAACCACACCTGAGTTAACTATTGAGAGGAGGGTAAAATGATGCCCAGCAAAACAGTGAAAAATGGTACTTAAGTGCTTTCTAGAGAGAAATTTGAATACTCTAGTTTTCCAACTTCAACTCTGAGGTCTAGACATCCTCTGAGGCTTCCTATTCAGGCTCAATGATTTCAGTACACTGAAACTTAACATAACATAAAAATAACATACATTCGGTACATAAAGACAGAGTCAGCAACAGAACATGGAAAGTGTGTAGTCATTCAAGGATCCTATATTTGATCTAAAGCTCTGCTTTTGCAGTCTCAAAATTTTTCATCACTTTAATTTTGAACTTGTATATCACAAGTGAAGTCCAATGGGACAATGGAGCATGCATGTGAGCAGAGGAGATATGCTGAGTGCACACACAAGCTCAGGCCAGGGAGCATGGTGGGCAGCACGCAGACCAAGCAGGGGACCTGGCCACGTGGTGTGGGTGTCCAGGCCAGTTCCTGGCACCTCCCTGGGTGGGGAGGCTGGGGCTGGTCACGGAGCCAGACTGCTGGCAATGGTAGCAGGAATGGCAGCTGCAGCGGCAGTGATGGAACACCAGCTAGCCCATGCAGTCCCACAGTCCTTCCCTGCTACACCTGCACAAGCAGGTGTACACTACACCTACACTCTGCAGGAGCCCAGGCAGTAACTTTGTCAGTAAATTACAACAAAATAGAAGTGTATTCATGAACATTGCAATAAACAATATCTGAGAGCTAATAGAATTCTTCAAAGAGTTTAGACTCTGGTTTTGAAAACTGTTACAACATTGCAAAATAAATATCCATAAGCGTAGAAATGGAAAGTAAATTTAAAGCTTGTCATTTTTGATGGAAAAGACACTATTTTCATATGAAGCTTGGGACAAAGCAATTATTTACAAGGAAGATAATTTTTGAATTAATTTTTCTTGTACTTGAAGACATAGTGTTGGAAAAAATTAACAGACATTTTTGAATTATAAACAAATCATGAAGTCACTTTTGTTTTTTGTATAACTTGCACAAGTTACAGAAAATGCTAAAAGACATTAAGATGCCACTGTACAAATTTGCATTTAAAATTAAATTTAGACTTATATGAAATTGATTCTTATGAAGAGTTAAATATTGTTAGAAAAAGTATTCCTCAGGAATCATCAGCTCTGGATATGCTAAAATTTTTATTTTGAAATAATTATTAGAAAGTTATCCAACTCCAGTAACAGTTGTCATCAGCAAAAACATCCTTCTCAAAAATAAAAATTATCAAAAATGATATGGTAATTATTTGACACTGATGTTACTTTCATTTATAAGATTAAAAATGAAGTTGCTAAAAGTATAAACTTGATGATGTAATAAAATTTAGAAAAGCAGGTCAGAAAAATTAAGATATCACATTAATAAAATATTATCATTATATAATCACATATAATAAGGTATATCATCCTATGTCATCATCATAGTGAAAATTATGAGACCAAACTATTATTTTTCCTGCAAGTTTAAAGATCGTTTTGTCCCTTGTGTATCTCTCCTATACCTATAACATTTTTTTTTAAAGATTTTATTTATTTATTCGACAGATAGAGAGACAACACAAGCATGCAGAGTGGCAGGCAGAGGGAGAGGGAGAAGCAGGCTCTCTGCTGAGCAGGGAGCCGGACATGGGGCTCGATCCCAAGACCCTGGGATCATGACCTGAGCTGAAGGCAGCCGCTTAACCAACTGAGCCACCCAGGCACCCCTACCTATAACATTTTATAAGCAATAAAATATTTTTACACAAAAAATTTTATATTTCAGTATTTTTAACTGAAATTTTCTCTTCCTGTTTTTTGAATAAATGGTTCTGAATTTCATTTTGTGCTGGGCGCTACAAATTATGTACCCAGCTCTATATAGAGATATCTTAATTTCCACCTATTCTTGCTATCTTATTTGCTATTTCACTACTTCTAAATTCTCCACATAAAAATTTTTACCCAGAATGTTTCCCCTAAGATAAAATAATTTTGGATATTATAGAACAACCCCAAGAAGGCACTTGATATTGTCAACATCTTAATTTCTTCACCTGTAAAAATTGGATGCTGATTATACATTGTAACCTCTAGTGCTCTGTCAAATACAGGCATCAGAGTGGTGAAATACATTCTGTATCTTATATCCCTTACTATCTTTCCTTGGAAAGTTGTTATGCACATCTAAGTCTCTGCAGAGTCCTGTAGTCTTTGTGTAAGCCAGAATCTGCTCCAGTATCTGTCCATGGCCTTTTTTTTTATAAAACATTTTTAAATTTAAATTCAATTAATTAACATATAATGTAATATTGGTTTCAGAGATACAGGCCTGTGATTCTTCAGTCTTATATAACACGAAGTGCTCATTATATCACCTGCCCTTCTTAATGCCCATCCCCCAGTTATCCATCCCTCCATCACTTCCCCTAGAGCAACCCTCAGTTTGTTTCCTATGATTAAGAGTCTCTTATGGTTTGTCTCCCTCTCTGGTTTCATCTTGTTTTATTTTTTTTATATAACACTATCAGCTCTCTACAGAGCTAGTGTTTTCTGAACACTGAGAAAAATGCACAAATGCAATGCTTCCTTCAGATTTTATATTCATGTTTTGTTTTTTTAAAGTCAGAATGCTCTAGAATCTAGGCTAATTCCTATACTGCTCAGGTAGAATTGGTGTTTGTTTTTGGTAGTTTGTAGTAAATCAAACTTGAAAGAATTTATGCATATGTGAATTTCCAACCACTAAACTATACCAAAATAATTTTTCTTTCTGTCATGAACACATCAACTCTCGGGAAAGAAATGCAAGAGAGGAGACCTTAGTAGTCATTGTTATTTTTCTCTGTAGGACACATAACAAAAACATACCTTTCAATCGAAAGTTAGGATATGTAGGGGCATCTGGGTGACTCAGTCAGTTGAACAGCCAACTCTTGATTTTGGCTCAGGTTATGATCTCAGGGTCGTGAGATTGAGCCCTGTGCCAGGCCCCACACTCAGTAAGGAGTCTACTTCAGATTCTCTCCCCCTCCCTCTCCCTCTGCCCCTCACCCCTCTCTTTCTCTCTCTGTCAAATAAATAAATACATCTTTTAAAAAAAGTTAAGATGTGTAAATTGCCCACCCTAGAAATCATTTGCTCCATGGAAAATTGATCATATAAATGTTTATTATGAGAATAATTGTCTTTCAAAATACTTATGAAGGGGCACCTGGGTGGTATAGTCAGTTAAAGGTCTGACTCTTGGTTTCAGCTCAGGTCATGATCTCAGAGTCATAAGATCAAGCCCCACCTCGAGCTCCACACTCAGCTTGGAGTCTGCTTAAGGCTCTCTCTCCCTCTCCCTCTGCCCCTCACCCCATGCATGTGTGCTCTTTCTCTCTCAAATAAATAAGTAAATCTTTTTAAAAAAATAATAAAATACTTAGGAAATTTTTGAAAGATAAGAGCCTTACACAATTTTAAAAACATTAATAAACCATATTTACTCAGGGAGCCTGGGTGGCTTAGTTGGTTAAGCGACTGCCTTCAGCTCAGGTCATGATCTCTCCGGGTCCTGGGATCGAGCCCTGAGTTGGGTTCCCTGCCCAGTGGGGAGTCTGCTTCTCCCTCTCCCTCTGTCCCTCACTTCCCCCTGCTTGTGCACACTCTTTCTCTCTCTCTCAAATGAATAAATAAAATTAAAAATATATATATATTTACTTTTCTCTTTGACTATGCACAAGGGTTACCCTTTCAGCAATAGTTTTTCTACTATAGTCAGTCCTCCATTACCAATGTGGAAAAGGTAAGATTAATGCAGCTTAAGAGTGAAGAGACCTATTGTAGAGTCATGTTTTTAGCTTGACTAGCTCACTTTCCTAACAACTAATGTGGGACAATTTATTTGGAGGTATTTGATTCCTATATAAAGCAAAGCTTAACATATTTCCTACCTCTTAGAATTACTTTGAAAAGTAAGTCAGAGGGGGAGAGGAACCAGGAGAGATGATGGACTGTGAAAAACAAACTGAGGTTTCTAGAGGGGAGGAGGGTAGGGGGATGGGTTAGCCTGGTGATGGGTATTAAAGAGGGCACGTACTGCATGGAGCACTGGGTGTTATGCACAAACAATGAATCATGGAACACTACATCAAAAACTAATGATGTAATATATGGTGTTTAACATAACAATAAAAAATTTTAAAAAAAAAGATATAAACACAAAAAAGATCAAAACCAAAAGAATAAAAGTAGGAAGAAATTGAGACAAAAAAAGAACAGATAAAAACCTAATGTAATATAAAAACCTGGCAGATAAAAATCTTTTAGTTATTTTCAAAGAGAAAATAGAAAATATTCATGAAACATATAAGGGGTGCAATGTTTTGAATATGCAAATGTAACAAAATATTTTGTAAGAATTTAAATAATGAAAGCAGAAATAAAAAGAGGATGAATAGAAGAAGTATAAGATAAACCCAGGAACACCACTGAAGAGGCAGACAAGGAAAAGAAAAGAGAAGAAAGGAAAAATAGAAAGGATAATTAAAATCAACAATCAGTCTAGTAAGTAGAGAAAATAGAGGAAAGATGTAATGAAAGACATAATACAGGAAAATTTTCCAGAATTCCCAAGGAGATAATGTTCCAAATTCAAAGGGCCCATTAAAATAATAAATAAAAAAAGATCTACACCAATTCATATTATCATGTTTTAGAACTTGGTCATTGAGAGAAGAACCTAAAACTTTAAAAAAGAAAAACAAATAATCTATGTAATATGGAATAAACTGCAGCAATACAGTATGAGGGAAAAAAAATTTTCATGCACGCAAGTTTTCAAAAAATGTACCTCCATTGCTTGAAGCTACAAGATGTTTCACGAAACTAAGAAGTGAAAAAGAATTAAAAATTACCTTGAAATCACCTTGATCCCAAATAACAAGGAGGTGAATAGAATTCATAGGACCATAGTGAAAGACAGTCCTAGGAAAACATCCATCCACCTGGCCAAGAGAACATTCAGTTCAGATCAAAGTAAGGGAGACTGATGTCTCCAAGAGGAATCTCTTCCAGAAAACAAATGGACTGATAGATTACCAGAGATATTAGACTACGGAGCGCAATTTTGCAGGGTTTTTTTTTTTTTTTTTCAGGAATTTGAGATAAATTAGTAATGTAAACTCTGAATGTTGGCTTAACAAAAATTTCAATGTGTTTAGGGAATATAGGGCAAGGACAGTAAGGAGGTGGTCAGAAAAAGGATACAAGAAAAACAAAATTTCGGGGCACCTGCATGGCTCAGTCGTTTAAGTGTCTGCCTTAGGCTCAGGTCATGATCCTGGGGTCCTGGGATTGAGCCCCGCTTCGGGCTCCCTGCTCAGAGGGGAGCCTGCTTCTCCCTTTCCCTCTGTCTGCTGCTCCCTCTGCTTTTGCTCTCTCTCTGTCAAATAAATAAATAAAACTTAAAAAAAAAAGAAAGAAAAAGAAAACCTCAGTGTTAATTTAAATTAATTAAAAGGTTTCTTAAAAGTTTGAAAGCAAGGTATATCTGAATATATATTATATATGTGTACATGCATATACATAGTTATGTATATATACATCTATTTCTATATACATATGTGTACGTGTATATACATATGTATATATGTATGTATATAGAAAATGTATGTATGTATATATACATATATACAAATTACAAAGCAAAAATAATTTAAAGTGGTAGCCTCTGAAAATAGAATTTGGGAGTAGGGAGGAATAAGGTAAAAAAGTGCTATTTTTTTAAATAAAACTAGTAGTATTATCTAACTTTGTTTAAACTGTGGACATATATTATTGTGATAAAATTAAAAATTAAATTTGAAAACAAAACTGTAATGTCATGTAAAACATTTACATAGTTGTGCCCAACTACAGGCTAAGTTTTCAAAAAGAAAATACTTTGAACACTAGTCTGTGGGAAATTTTTAAGCCCTGGGGATTTTTTTCATAGCACTCATAATATTTATGAGACATGTTCCTTTTAATCAATCAGTATTTATTTCTTTATTTATTTTTAAGATTTTATTTATTTATTTGACAGAGAAAGACACAGAGAGAGAGAGGGAACACAAGCAGGGGGAGTGGGAGAGGGAGAAGCAGATTTCCCGCTGAGCAGGGAGCCTGATGCAGGGCTCAATCCCAGGACTCTGGGATCATGACCTGAGCTGAAGGCAGATGCTTAACCGACTGAGCCACCCAGGTGCCCCAATCCATAAGTATTTAATCAAAGAATATAGATTCATTTAATTAAAACAAAAGAACATTTTTATACATGGCAGATTGTAGGGAGATCAATTTTATTGTAATACTGTCATATCGACTCTTTTACATTACATTGGTGACTGTTTCTTCAATTCAGTGTGCATATAAATGACCAGAGAATCTTGTTAAAATGCAAATTCTGAATCTGGAGGTGTGAGGTGGAGCCTGAAATTTTACATTGCACACAAATGCCCAGCTAACGTTGATCCTGATGGCCCCAGCACTATACTTCTACTATCCACACAGCTCTACATTGTTCTTCCTCTCCACACTGAAAATAATGAAAAATTAATTATATTGATTCCATTTCAAAAGGATGTAATAATAAATAAATTTTGGAAATGCTAGGTTAAACATTAATTTCAGGATTCCTTAGGGTTCTCAAAATGCTGAAGGAGAGTATCAGCCACCAAGATGGAGACAGAAGACACCACAATTTCCATATTTTCCTGGCTACTGTTAAAGAAAAACCTATTCATGACACTTGTTAAAGAACAGTAAGGCAGGCTTTCTTCAGGGGCACCACCACAATAAGGTTTTACAGTAGGAGGGAGAGATTGAGCTCAACTACAAATACAATAAGGAAAAGTAGGGATTTATAGCCAAGAAGCAGGGTGAAGGGTCAGTGGATGGAAAATTATTAAGAGATAGGGTAGCTTTTTGCTAACGTTACCTAATAGGATTCTTTCTGAAGGCAGCCAGGGTGATCATACTCCGAGGGTGCAGGATTTTCACTAAACCGTCCCAACAGGACTCTTGCTAAACCTGGATGAAGTGGAACAAAGTCTTCTAGAACATAAGTTGAGACTTAGTAAGAGGACTCAGAGGAGGCTGACTAGTTATTTCAAGAAATCTTTTTTTTTTTTTTTTTAAGGATGAGCAAGGGACAATGATGTATTAGCTTTTGGAATTACATACATACTCAAAAAACTTAAAGAGCATTAAATATCTTTGTATTTCATTTTACTTGGAGAATATAAATGGGAAAAAAAAACCCTTTCTAATCCAATATCTTATCTAAAGAAACAAAAGTATAAAAAATGAATTCTTTCTATGATTTAAGCATTCAATTAGCAAATACTAATTGCTAATTAGCAAATACTAATTGAATCCTTCCTTTTCTCAAATGAGTTATACCTCAAGCTACTACAAAAGAAATTAAAGCAGTCCTACTAGGAAGAATCTTAAATTGTGTTTGAAAAAGCGTGGATCCCCAGCCGGCCATGTTTTTCAGTTTTGGTTTTCGCTATAGCAGAAAATATGAGAAGGATTTCCTCCCTTTGGCGAGCTTTGCCTCAGTTTCAAGGAACTGTTGTCTCAGCTGGTTTGTGTTTGCCAGCTGCTGCTTTTTTCATTTACTTACAGGCTCTTTGACCCTAAACTGAGCCACTGGTTCCTGCACGAGCTTCAGAATCTGAAGCACTTGGAAGAGCGAGCACTCAGGGAAAGAGAGATTTAACAACTGAGAACTCTAGGTCTGGGTAAAGGATATATGTACCTTCCATACGACCGTTTTCAAAGTTATAAAATCCTTTAAAATAAAATGCTGAGAGAAGTCGACAACTGCCCCACCTCCCCGCAGTATCCTGCTTTCTTGCCTCCGCAGCATTTTTCACCTTCTAGTGAGACGCATCACTACATTTCGTACTTACAATGCCTATTGTTCGCTGTCTGTCTTCCCCCACTAAGAGGTAGGCTACAGGAGGGCAAAGATTTTCCTCTCTTTCGCTTTCCAAAAGCTTTGATCAGAACGTGGCAGATGGGAGTCAGTAAGCATCAATTTTCTTATCACCAGAGTAAAAAGTATTACTGCAAAGGTAATGGATATCTGTATTTACCTTCAAGATTTTTGTTATGTTGTTATAATTCTTTTACTAGTTATGTAATATTTTTAATCTGTTTTAGATTGACTTGCTTTTATTTACTTAGCCTCATTTTACACAAAAAATATACATGAAATTATGATTTTTATGTTCTAGCTATATTTTTAGTAAATGTTGAAATTTAAATTATTAAAATCATAAATATTGGAATAGTCACTAAAATTCCCTCACATTCTACCACCAGTATGGAGCTATGTGAAAGCACTGAATACGGTGACCAGTTCATGATAGTTGCTCAAAAAACATTTAAATCTAACTGGAGTCCTATTCTAAAAACAGCTGCTCGATACAAATAAATATATAATATTTTATGGACAATCCCTAGACACATTAAAAGCTTTCAAAACTTAATGCAAAAAATGGAACAAAAAACTTGTTCAGTCAAAAAGAGAAAAAGGACAAAAAGAGAAATAATAAAAGATATAAAATAGAAAGTCACTTAAATACGACAAACATAAATCCAAATGTATTCATAATAAAACTATGAGTGAAATATATGTTCCTATTGAGAAATTCTCAGATTAATGTGCTTTGGGGATGCCTGGGTGGCTCAGTCTGTTAAGTGTCCAACGCTTGATTTCTTGTCAGGTCGTGATCTCAGAATCGTGAGATGGTGCAGCACATGTCAGGCTCTGCCCTGGCACTGGGCATGGAGCCTGCTTAAGATTCTCTCTCTCTCTCTCTCTCCTTCTTCCCTTCCACTCCCCCATTCCACCCCTTCCCCCAGCCCATCCCGCTCATATGCATGCTCTCTCTCTCTCTCTCTCTCTCAAAAAAAAAAAAAAGTGCTTTATTTTGCTCACTTTTTAAAAAATGCATCAGTATACTCTTTACAGTGGGGAAAAAAATGACCCAAAAATGTTTAAAATGAAGAGGAGATACAAGAGATTTAACAGATTAATGCCGGCTAATAGAAATTGAGTACAACACTGCTAATATCAGATGAAGTGGAATTAAGACAGAAAAGCTTAAATAGGATAGGTGAAGCAAAATATTAAAAAAATTGTCAAGATCCAATATTCATCAAATAATATGACTTGCAATAATGATTTGCAGTAATAGATGCTAGACTGGTTAAATTAAAAATTGACATACAATGTGAGATTTGAATGCATATTTCTAAAAACCCAGCATGTAATGAAACAAAGGGGATTAAAAATAACTAAAACTACAATTCGGGTAGCACAGTTAAATGGATTTGCACACACATAGACTTTTCACAGTCTTATGGAACAGCTAGAATCTCAAAAAATTCTATATAGCAGAAAAAAAATGCCACATTCTTTGAACATAACGTAATTTGTAGTTTAAGGACCCAAATACCTAATTGTTCCAATATATGTCCCATATTTATCTAATAAATTCATCAGGCATTACCATTAAATGTAATAGGTGAAAATGTAATAAAAGAAAATTATCTAAAATAAATCATTTCCCCAAATTTCTGTTAAGATTAAAAATGGGGCAAGAGTCCACAGTATCTCTGCCCTTGTTTAAAAATATTTCTGTAAGTGCTAGCCCATGTAATTACAAATATTAAAATGAATAAAATGTGTAAATGCCATATAAATTATTTGCCAATAAAAAGAAAATATATGTGGAAAATAGAAAAGTTAACTGAAAAAATTAGAACAATTTAGAGAGGTCAGTGTGGAAACAAATAGAACAACTAACACAGAAAAATGTCTGAGCTACTTCCAGTTTTGAAATGTTGTAGATGTGCAGATTACAGTAAAAAGAGTAAAAAATAATACCGAAGTTATAAGAATAAACATTCCTAAAACTGTACCAATCTGTTTGAAAATCTGCAAAGACATAACAAAGGGAATCCTTCACAAACAAGTAGGTATATGACATTCCTGGATAGGAATCGAAGGAGAAGTGTTAGCCTAAGTTCTGGGGACAAGCACTGATTATACTTCACTATAGAACTTCAATTAAAAGACAAATAAAGGAGATAAAATAGACAGACATTGAATATGTTTTTTTAGAAGTATAGAAACATTACCAACAAGAAACGGAAAAGAGAGAGTGAAGGAAAAGTAAAAAAAAAAAAAAAAAAAAAAAAAAAGACTAATCTACCAACTTCTTCCTGAGTCTTAAAAGAGAATATAAGGAAATTCTTTGAAGTTGATAAATAGAATCACTTTGTACCAGACCCATTTCTAAATCCACTGTAACATGCACCTCCCCTATTCATAAATTAGTTTTGTAAACAGGGTATTACATTCTGGGTACATCAGTTATCAATATGATCCAAGGAGTCTGATGGCCGTTGATGGCAATACCTGGAGAAAAAGTTTATCTACAGACTTTATGGACACAAATGAACACTCACTATGGAGACAGTTTTCATAATTATAACCCAAAAGTCTGTATCATAAGGTTTTTGTTATAATTATCATTAATTTCTAATTCCTTCTGGCTGGGAATTAATGAAAACCCGCTAGAAGATTTGAAGAACTCCCCATGTCTAGTGCAGACAGGCTTTCTCTTCTTAGTGATCCACATTCTGTTTCTCTTGTAAGAGCCCCATATAATTCTTCCTGAAATGATTTCAAGCTTGCATCATGACTCTCATTACCGATCACAGAAAATTCTTTATTGTTAATTGCTACTTAGATCCTTGTTTCTGTGCAGTGGTATAAAGCATACTGCCCTCAAAACCTCCCTGATAAATACCTGCCACCTGTTATGTATGACCTTGAGAATGACTTCTCTCTTTGGGCACAGGCTGAATCCCAGCTCTATCCTTGCAATCCAGTGCATGCTGTTCTCTGGCCACTGCCGGCATTGCTCACCAGGCTGGAGCAATGAAATGGATGACTAAACTCAGCACTTTGTTAGGAAGAATAATAAGTTCTCTTGGGTAGGAAAATGGGCATCAGGAGTTACTGAGACTAACATTTAGCCCTCTCCTTAACCTACCCTACATTATAAGAGGCTAAATATTTACCTTTAACCATTTCATGTCTATTTCTGTGTGAGCCTGAAAATAATTCATCCAATGTTATGTAATTTTAATATAGATACATAACATTAATTCCTTGAGGAGTAACATGTTTTGTCTTTATTTCTTCCTGCAAGAGCATCACAGACCATGCGTTACTTTTAACAGAAAGAAGAAATATGCAACAATTGAATAAAAGAAATTAATTCACGCTGTGAGAGATGTCATTAAATCAGTGCTTTTCAAATTTTAAAGTGAACAAGACTCACCTAGGAATTTTGTTAAAATTCCTATCTGTGGCCCACACTTTGATTTGCAAGGATTTAAGTAGACTTCTAAAAACATCTGTGCCTTATTACTGTTATTGGAGAATTATGTGTGGGTGGGCGTGCACTCACACACACTAGCACACTCACATATAGAAATACTGACAAAAACATTTAAAAAATAAACTTCTCTGTAATGAGGAACATGGTGCTTCTTATGGGATTTCCTTTTTCTGATACTTAAAAATAAGGAAGTTGGGGCACCTGGGTGGTTCAGTCGGTTAAGCATCTAACTCTTGATTTTGGCCCAGGTCATGATCTCAGTGTTGTGGGATTAAGCACTGTTATCAGGCTCCACTCTCAGTTCAGAGTCTGCTTGAAGATTCCTTCCCTGTCCCTCTGCCCATCCCCTCCATTCTCTCTCTCTCTCCCTCTCAAATAAATAAATGAATAAAATATTTTTTTAAAAAAGAGGAAGTATTTCCTTGCTAGAGGAAAGTAATTCAAAGTAAAAAAAAGGAAAAATTCCTCATAAAACATAAAATCATCATATCGGAAGTTGATGATTTTCTCTCATAACTCCTGGTGGACTTTCTTATATTTTATGGCAAATTTTGGAAAAATCAAAGTAATCTGCTGCCATAGAAATCATGAAGTAATGTTCAATTTTAAGTGAAAACAATCACAACAATAAGAAGGATATATGCATGATACCATTCACAGGAATGTAAGCAGGCCTCAATAGCCAAAAAAGTTTTGTTATACATGTGGACATTGTAATGAAGTCTGGGAGAACTTGTCCAAGTAAATGATATATTCAGGAATCACATGCTGATTTAATAAAAATACTATTATACAGTTCTATAATATTTAAAATAGGTTTGTATCTTTTTTATACAATAAGTACTTACATTACCATTCTAACAGTATTTTAAAGGAACTGAGAGAAGATTTTAATATTTCACAAATTCTTTTCTGAATTTTTATTGTAAAAAGAAGTTGCTATAGAATATAGTCATGTAATGATAATGCTATCATTTTGGGATACTAACTAAGTGCCACACGTTATGTGAAGCACTTTACATGGATTAGTTAATACTCAAAACATTCCTTTGAAATAGGTGTTATTATTATTATTTTCCCATCTTACAGTTGAAGAAACTGAGTCTCAGAGAAATTATGTTTTCCAAGGTTATATAGCTAGTTAATGGCAGAATTGAGATCCTAACCTAGGTTGGTATGATTCTAAATGATTTAAATATGTTGTACCATGTTCAAACACCATTCTATACAATGATTCTCAAAGTTTGTTCTTCAGATCAAAAACATTAGCATCACCAGGCAAATTGTTAAAAATGCAAATTCTCAGACCTGTCCCAGATCTACTGGAACAGAAACTCTAGGAACAGAACCTAGTAATCTGTGTTTTAACCATTCTCCAGGTAACTTTCATGTGTATCAGAACATGAGAACTATTAGTATATATTAAGATTGGGTGTCAGTAATTTGATTTTCCTTGAGTGAGTCATGATCACAGGTATGTATTTGGACAATGAAAAATACCTAAATGGAATGATATTGAAAATTCTGGGAAGGTGTGCCTACCCAAAAGAATTTCTCTTTGACATCTTAGCTCATGGTTAAACTTCCTTAACAAGGAACAAGTGACAACTAAAGATAAGGCACAAATTATACACTGTTAACCACATTACCTAAACCCACATTCCATGATGTTACTTACAAATAATATTTTTATGTTCTTTTTCTTTGTTCCCTATTTTGTTAGTCAGAGTCTCCTAAAGCTTCTTTTAGGTGGATACACTTATAACATTCACCATCAATGAAAGTGCGCCTTCTGTCCAGAACCATGAAGGGTCTGAGAATTTACTCTACTTTCAGGCTAACACGTTAGCCTGCCAGTCTCATGGATGCTGTCAGAAATCACAGGACTTCTAGGTCAGAGAAAAAAGACTTTCTTACTCACAGAAACAACAATAGCCAGAGAATTTGTTATTTCTTATATAGGTTCCCCAAGCCCCATTTCCCACAGGGTGATGCAGAGAGCCAAGTGATACTTATACACACAGTGAATTGCATTATCAGAGCGGAACACAGAGCTTAGAGAATTTGAACCTCTTATAACAGGCAGTAAACACGCTTGCTCTTCACTCCAGAAGGAGCCACTGTTTCTCTCTTTCAAGGGTACAAGCAAACCTGCTTTTGCTCTAGATGGAGACACAGTCTCTACCTTCCAAAATTGTTTCTTATGCAAACATCCTCAAAAAGACAGCCTGCATAAAGGGCTGTCAGTGTCTCTGCTTTTAAAACATGCAGAAACACAAGAGACCCATGGAGAATTATCTCCCAACACTTTCATTTCATAAATGTTTGTTAGGAAACATCATGAAACATCATGAAAATGTCAGCTGGGTATAGCTAATAGTTGCACACCCATAAAATACTAGATTTGTTTATAATGAAATTTCTTACTAAATTTTTTAAAGATGACACATGCTATGTACTTTAAAGTTTTTTGTAACTTGAAAGAAATCACATTTTGATCAGAAAACTTGCTAGATCATCTAAAATAAGTTCTGGCTTCATGTATATCAAAGATATCATGTAGATGTACATGTTATTTACTATTAAATTATAGATCAAGAATATTTTTTAATCTGACACTAAAACCTTGGAATTCAGCTTTTCTCACTATGTGGTGTTGCCTAGCAATGAGGTCTAGCAACACATTGCTTCTAGAGAGGAGCCAAAGTATCAAACTGAAGTGTCCCAATAAGAGTCATTTAGAAAAACAATTATTTGCAATGCAAGATATTAATGTCTGATACAATTAAGACCAACACTTATATCCCACTTTGGAATCAATTCTCTGATTTAAGTGTTCACAACATCTGCCTGAATCAGGAGGAAAGACAAGAGGGTTAAGAGGTGGCTTCAGAGGAAGCCAGGGTGAATTAGGGTGGCTCCATTTATATTTCTTCTTTTGTAAATGATGTCTTTATTCTAGCCCTATAACCTATGAATAACTACCTTGGAGGTGTTTTAGGTTTTGATATCAGTGGTAATTATTGTTTCTTGCCCTCCTTTCCTGTACTAACTTAATTAACATGCTAAGTTGCTTTCTAAAGAGACATTTATTTACTAACAATACGATTAATTTCGATATCCTACCACTCTTTAAACACCTTTCAGGACAAAGAGCAAATGATAGATGGAAAGGAATAAGGGAAGGTGAGAGAGAGGGGAGGAGAGAAAAAATCAGAAAATCAAGGGAAACAATTTAAAATACATAACTGTTTCTTCAATGATTATGGTAAATATTGAGAGAGACATTCTAAAAAAGAAGAAATTTTTTTCTAAGTTAGAAGCAGGCCCTGTTCCCAGAGAACATTTGTTTGGGATTTTGGCAACACCTACTATAGAAACAATGGTTCAAATATCAATGAACACAACAAAATTTATATATTGTGCAACAGTGCTGAAAGCTTATTAACAGACACTTAAAATAATTTTGAGGCTTCTTAGCCTTCCTGGGAACCATTTCTAATTTTCCTTGACACTGTTTATTATTCAGAACTTCATTAGTACACAGAGCTTTTCTTTCTCCAGGCTCCTGTCAAAACTCATCCTTCAGAATTCCCCCCTGATATTCCTTTGCTTTTCTTTACAACCTTCTAATGTTAGGTCTTTGGTAAATATGTCCATGTATGCGGCAGAGAGAAATGTAAATTATTCTATAAATTCTTAAAAGACTGTTCTTAACCTGTAGTGTTGATTTACTATATCAATGTATAAGGACAAAAACTTTCCTGGTTATTTCCTTTTATTTTTTTTTTGTTTGTTTGTTTGTTTTTCAAGCTTTGTCCGCTTTATTTCACTACATTAAGTTAAGCTATCCGGCAAAACAGGAACCTGTAATTCATCAAGATCAAGGAATGCCTCTCATTCCTGGTTATTTCCTTTTGTAAAGCCCAAGAATGTAGGAAGTGTGTAATCACACACTGCCTGCAGAAAGTACTCAATACACATTGCTACTTAATGCATCAGCAGTGAAGCAATTTCAAGTAAAAATCAAGGTAAGATTGTTGCTTAAGGGACAACATGAATGAAATTCAATAAATTAAACGCTAGGAATGTACTTCAATCATGCATTGCTGCATAACAAACCACCACAAAACGTGGCTTAAAACAACAAACATTTTTTTTGGTCCCAGTTCTCCAGTTTGGGCTAGGTGCTCATCTGGGCAATTCTTCTGCAAATCTTTTCCAGGGTCACTCAAGTGGATGAAGTCATCTGGTGGTTGAACTGGGGCTGGAAGACATATGATAGCCTCAATCACATTTCTGATGATTGCTGCTGGCTCTCGGCTGGTCCCTCTCAAATGCAGTAGCTGCAATGACTCACCTCTGCTCCATGAGGCTCTTCATCTTACGGTAGGCAAGACGTCACATGATGGTAGAAACGTTCCCAAAGGGCAGGGTGGAAACACAAGGTTTGTTGAGAACAAGAATCGGATGTTATTTTTACCATATTCAATTGGTCAAAGCAAGTCATAGATGAGTCCAGATTCCAGAGGTGGGGAATAGATTCTATCTTTTGACTGGAGAAGTGGTTAAGTCACATTGCAAAGGGACATGCGTAGGGAGGTAAGGAAAATCAGTGTAGAAATCATTACAAGCAATCTAGTATAGAATTGATTAAAATTTCATCCTAAGATTTATAAGTATAACATGCCTAAAAATCAGAAATAAAACAATCACACACATACACACAAACTGCTCTTCCCAAATCTAGAAAACCAGCTATTCCTTACAGTCACCATTTCCTTTTATTTCATACTCAAAGAGGAAGTGCAGACTAATGTCATCTGGACATTTTAAGTCCATCTTTAACTTCTGAAGTACATACTTGGTGACATGGCATGGATTTGCATAGGTTGGGTCACTCAACATTTTCAAAGATCCAGTTTCAAATGAAGAATTCAGAATTTTTACTAACCATATGAAAGTATGCATCTTTGGGTTCAACTGTCCTCTCTGATGCTAAGAGTTTTTACTTTTAAAACTCTATGTCGGAGGCAGTTCAATAAATTTGTTCCCTCACCATCAATGTATTTCAATCCCCCCTCCGAGTTCCCTGCCCTCACTTCTGAAAGTAGATCACTAAACAGAGGCCTCAAATCATAAAATATGCTTATAAATGTTTGCAGAATGAAGTTTTGGCCGCTATCCTAACCTACTTCTACCACTCAGAGGAACTTACACTATTTACTCATCAAACTTGTTCATGAGTAAAGCCCTCAATCAAGGCCAATCAGCTATTTTTAGAGAATTTGCAATATAGACTTCTTCATAAAAAGATAGAAATTAGAAACTCTAAAACTTAATTCAGAAAGCATCCTGTCAAGGTGTATATTACTGTATTTTTACTCATATTCTGTTTGTGATGGCCTCTTAAGAATCTGAAGTTACAACACATTTTCTTGAAGAAGATTCAATCTACAGAAAGCTTGAAATAGATAAAACAGATAATTGAAAAACATTTTATTATATAGCTCTTTCTATATTTCTCTCTCTATTATTATAGTATTTTCAGCTTGAACACTGCTTTTTACCCTCACCATCTGGCATCTCTTTTTCCCTAAATCTAGGAATAATCATCTGTTCATAAAATGTTTTCTATTGAAATGGAAAGAATCCAAATTCCAAATTCTGTGTTTATTTCCTAAATATTCCTTCTCAAGAGAGGAAATATAAAACTTAAACCTCACCTGATCCCATCAGAGCAAGATTGAATCTGAAAAGCTAAATTTCTAGCAATGACCTTAAAAGAATGCTATAAATATAAGGAAGTAGGCCTTTGCACACTTCCACCCACACAAAATGACTCCATTCTGGTACTAATATGATTTATTAAATATTAGTGTGTTCTCTAATGCCATGCAGGACATGAGAAAAATCAGTCCCTGACCCAGGGCATATACCTCCAAATTATGCAAGTGAATCCAGCACAATGATAACAGGAGTACAAATTCTTCTCCTATCGTGCTGCATTGTGATGTTTGCCTTTGTTAATATTTTTGACAAAATAAAATATTTTTTCAGGATCTACAGGTTGAAAAAATATGATTAAGAAATAAAGAGTTTTTGTTCTTAAAAAAATAAGGATGGATAAAAATCCAAAAGCTTTACTGATATTTCTAGAGTCAATGTAGAAGAATAAGAAGATTAGTTGTGGAATCACCATAGATTCTAACTGGAAGAGTTTTACTTTGTTCTGTGCCATTCTCCTGCTTTCTCTCTTTGTCAAGACTTCAAAACTATTTCCTTTTAGATGAGGAACCTAAGCAAGTTCCCACATTTTTATGTCCTGCAAGTGAAGTTCTACCATGTTCTGGGTATCCCTGCTACATAGCTCAAGAAGGAGATGGAGCCAGCAGGAGCCTCAGAGAATAAGAACCTTTTTAGAATTCATCATGGTAAATGTTGTGATGAGAGAAGAGAGGCAGTGACAAGAATACAGACTGAGACCCTCCTGCCCTTTCATTACCTCAAATAATTCACACACAAAAAAATCTCTAGATTTTTTTTTTTAATACGAAGTAAGAAATACAGTGCCAAGGTGGTAGGGGTTGAGGTGACAGTTATGTGAAATAATATGTTATTTGCTAACATCTCATCATATAGAAAATAATCTGCCATGTTTTGCACACAATTTGATTTTAAACCAATAGAACACAAAGGTTATATTTTTTTCATTCAATTTTGAATGATTTCTCCCTTACCCACCTGTGAAGGGTAATCTATGTGTTGACACTAATGTTTGCATTGGCTCCTTATTATCTGGCAAAGTAACTAAGGATACAACCCATTCAGGCCACAATCTATAAAAAGTGCTGGGCAACAAACACAGGAAAAAAAAAAAACGTGCTAGGCAACATAAGGGTGGCTACAAATGCCCATAGTCCATCAGTTTCCATACCTCTCCCTAATCATGAGAAGTCCTTTTGTCTTTATACTATTAAAAACATAGCAAAATCATCAGTTTCTTATTATTAGATTCATAATGGCCTTATCTACATGCAATTTACCAAGTAACAGTTATATCAGTAAACTGAAGCTACATACAATTTTTGAGGTCCTTTTCTTCTAATCATTGAATGCCTACTACTCTTTATCTTTGATTTGTTGTATTTTGAATATGATGTCTTGATGTAGTTTTTTTTGGGTTTTTTTTGTGTGTGTGTGTGTTTGTTTGTTTGTTTGTTTTTCTCATTTATCTTCTTGATGTTCTCTGAGCTTCTTGGATCTGTGGTTAGGCATCTGACATTAATTTGGGGAAATTCTCAGTTTTGTTTTGAGTATTTCTTCTCTTCCTTTCTCCCTTTCTTGTCCTGGTACTCCCATCACACGTTACTTGTTTTGTAGTTGTTCCATTGTTCTTGGATATTCTGTTTGTGTTTCCTTTCTCCCAGTCTGTTTTCTATTTGCTTTTCAGTTTTAGAGGTTTCCAATGAGATATCTTCAAGCTCAAGGATCTTTTTCTCAGCATCCAATCTACTACCAACCTCATGAAAGGCATTCTTCATTTCTGTTACAGTGTTTCTGATCTCTAGCGTTTCTTTTTGGTTCTCTCTTAGGATTTCCATCTCTCTGATTATAGCATCTATCGTTCTTGCACGTTGTCTATCTATTAGAATCCTTAGCGCATTGATAATCATACTTGTTTTAAAGCCCCAGTCTGATAATATCAGCATCTCTGCCGTATCTGAGTCTAGTTCTGATACTTGCTCTGTCTCTTCAAACTGTTTTTTTTTTTGTGGGTTGTTTTGTTTTTGTTTTGTTGTGGGAGGTTTTTTGGTGTTTTTGTTTTTGTTTTGTGGCTTGGTTTGTTTTTTTAGAATGCCTTGTGATATTTTCTTTATAACTGACCGTAAGGTACTGGATAAAAGGGACTGCTATAAATAAGCCTTTAATAATGTGGTGTTGAGATGTGAGGGGGAGGGAAGCGTCCTACAGCCCTATAATTAGGTCTCAGTCTTTTAGTGCGCCTGTGTCTCTGAACTGTGAACCTCACGAGTGCTTCTTAGATTCTTTTCCCTTCCTTAGGTGGAACAGAATGGCTACAGTGGGGTGAAATATTTTTTTCAGGTACGTTAAACCCTGATAAACCCCCAACAAACTAGGCTTTGGTTAAATAGGTTCTCCTGAGGGCAGACCTTATTAAGAAGAATAGAAAGCTCTGGCATATTTCCAAATGGTTCATTTTCCCCTTCCCCTGCCAGAAGTTCCTGGAGGCAAAACCCACAAAAATGTGCCCCTCCACCTCCTGCCCCATGACTCAGTCCCCTGGACTTTGTAACTCTCAGACTTACCCACACCGATCCTCCAGCAATTCATCAATTATAGTTCAGGTTTTCCTACACCAACACTGGTTCTCACTGATGTTTCTACTTGTGGGTTTCTACTTCAGTAAGTTCTGATTTTCTATGTTCACCTGTTAGTTTCTCCAATTTTGGAGGCAGTGGCTTGTCCTGTCACCTTATGGATATAAGAAGAGTTGTTGATTTTCAGTTTCTTCACTGGTTGTTAGGACAGAGTGGCAACTTCCAAGCTTCTGATGTGCCAGACCAGCCTACTACTCTTTATGAAGTAATTTACATATTTTATCTCATAAAACCTCACAATATTCTGTTAAGAAGTATCATTAGCCCCATGTCAAAGACAAAGAAACCAAAGCCTATGACAATTATCTTGACCAAAATATACCAGGTGGTACCTAATGGAGCTTTCACCAAATCCAGGAATGTCTAGTACCCAAACTGCTACACCATGTCTTTGCACCCATCCTTGCCCAGCTCTTCCACTACCCTCGTCCATCATTATCTTCTGATTTCTTTCTTAAAGTGGTCCATGCTTCAAACTTTGGAGCCAGAAAACCTTAAAATAATATAGAGCTATATACAGCTTTAAGACTCACTGAAATTACTTCAGACCCAACTTTTTTGTATATAAAATGAGGAAAATAGTCACCAAAGAGAGTCATTTTAAAGATTAGAAACAAAGATAGCAATATATCAATTAAGCGGATTCACATATATCTACATATTCTATATATATTCTATATATCTGTAATTATTTCTATATTCATATATGTGTATTAAGTGCTAAATACATATATGTTAGCCAGTATCTGTTAAACAGCACTTACTTACCCCAATCTGTACTGTTCTGAACCAGACCGCTCACCTCCACCCTTCATGCTTTTCTCTAAAGCAAAGTGGTTCTGCCATTACCTAGTATAAGTCTTTGTCTTACTGAGTGCAATGGCTTTAGGTGAAAAATATATCTTCCAGACTGAGTGCTGACTAGAAGACCATTCTTTGTTTAAAAAAGATAAGTTGCTAACTATCTCTAAAATCCAGAACAGTACCTCACTGCCCAACTCACAACTGCAGATCAAATTATTAATAATAATACTATGTTCAGATAATTGCTGCCTCTTATAAAGCATTTACTATTGACACACAGAATGTGCCTCACTGAGCAAATATTATCTTGCTTAATTTGTCTAGGCTGCTTATTGACTGATGGAGATTTTGCCATATAATCATTTCATGCCTACTAATGCTTGAATTGTAATAGAAAATTAAAGAAGGGTAGGAAATAATGAACATTTTAATTCTCAGTAAAGAATCTTGGATCCAGAGTTTTAAGCAAGAGACTCTGCTTCTACCCTTTGGTGGACCTGATTCTCAAAAGGGCCCTCTTTTTACAAAGTACTAGATCCCAGCTACATTAGAATAAACACAAGGTGGATTCCAGCTCCTGAAAGGCACCTAAACTGAGAAACATGAAACTGTGCTCTGACAACAACCCATGAGAACTGTTCACGATCAGCCTTCATGACTGCATCCTGCAATTGGTACTGGCCATGTTTGTGGTCTTTTTGACTCACTGATATTCCAGAAGGGACCTTGGGTTTTACCTCCCTGACAACCTAGCCACCAGGTACTGGATTACAACTTCACCTGTCTGAAGTGACAAACTTGGTGATGTGTCGTCATATGTCTTGTGCCCTTTCAAAGGTTATGCGTTTCAAAATTCGTCAGAGCTTTTATTTATATATTAGCCAAATCATGGTCTTCCTTTCCACAAAACTGTGTGATTGTTGGGCTTATCATTCTTAATATCTTTGTCAGTTCAAATTGAATTCCTTTGTTCTTACTTGATTACAACATCAAAAACAAAACAAACAAAAACCTGTAAAGCCTTAAGCAGGAAGATCATTAAAGTCATATTTTTGAGTGAAGGGATAGCCCCTAGCCCCTGGTTTAAGAGAAAGGCATTTCCTAAAAGGACAATGCACTAACTAATTAGCTCTTCCAAACTAGTTTGAATTTGTTAATCAGATTAAGCAGGACCGTTGGTGGGGGGGGAGGGGAAGGAAAAGGAAGAGAAAGTCACAGAATATGGCACACTGCCAAGAAAAGATAAAAATGAAGAGCTAAAATGTTAGACCTTTAGATGCAATGGATTGGCAATGTCAAAATAAAGGGAAGCACTAATACAAGATCCACAAAGATAATTCCAAATATTTCAGAATTTTGCCTAAAGCTAACTCTGAAAGACCAGAACATATCTCAGAAAGGTTGTCAACAGTGTAGGAGAATTTATACTTTATTTTACCTAATGGAAGCTAATAAAAAAAGGAGTGCTAAGCTGCATTGGAAGGATGTTTTCTTCCTCCAGATCAAATAAATGCTAAAATTTTTTCCAACTTCTTTCTAAACATATCCTTACTTTCTACTTAGGAGTCCTGTAGATTTCAAGCTTTAATTCATAGTTGTGAAGTCAATGCAATTCAAAGGAAAAGCATATGAGCTATCTTGCTGTTATTAAGTTAGTACCTTTAAAGAACTGGAAAAATGGGGAAAAATTATTAATACCCAACATAAAGGTAAAAAAGGTTGAAATAAGTTCTACTTTTGACTGTGTTATAATGCTTGTGGTTGCACAGCCCGTTGCCTTCAAATACAAACACTGAAGTACAGTAGGTGGGTACATTTTGAGATCAGAGGATTGTTAAGGGACAATTTGGTTCCTCTGTGTTTACATTAACCTCAAATTAAATATCAGAAGATTCTGTCATATTAGTTTAAATCTTCGCGCAATTTTACTTTGTTAGAAGGAATAGGCAACTTGTTCTCAAAGTAAACCAGTGATGAAGAAAACAGAAAAATCATATTTCTACTGATTCCCTATTGAATTGAAGACAAACTTCAAATTATAAAAAAAAAATATTTTGAGCCATGTTAGAAATCATAATCACTCTCACACTTGGTAATGGAAGAAGTGGTTTTAACAATGTAAACCAAGGAAATTTCCTGACCCCTAACTTTAAGAATGTGTTTATTTATTTTAAAAATATTTGTTGAGTGACTACAATGTATCTAGCACTCTTCTAAGTCCTGGGGATACAGCAAGGAACAAGAAAGTCTACATGAAAGGAATTTTCTAGCAGGGTGAGGCATGTGTGCTTGTGTGCATAGGGGTGTGTGTGTGTGTGTGTGTGTGTGTGTGTGTGTGTGTGTGTGTGTAGTAGAGGAGTGACAGAACATGGACTGAAAATAAATAGACAAATGGGAAAAATACCAAACTGTGAAAAGTACTGAGGAGAGAATGACTGAATCACTGGTTAAGATTTGAGGGACAAGAAACTTAGGCACTATTTAAGCTGAGATCTCAAGTGACAAAAGGAGTCAATGAGGCAAAGATTAAGGGGGACAGTTGGCCCAGGTGCTTCTGGGTGGAAATGAAAGAGGAGCATCCAGTGTGGCTTTATTGTACTTGCGAAGAAAATGAGTGCTACAAGAACGGTCCTGGATTAGCTGGGGTAAATTGTGTAGCCCTTTGTAGCTAAGGTAAGGAATTTGGATTCATTCTAATTGTAATAGGAAGTCATGGGGAATTTTAAGTAAAGGTTAAAATGACTTGAGATATAATTTTAAAACATCTTATTGATATAAATTGTTAGCTAAATCACAACACACATTTTATGATAAAGAAAAATATATGGCAGCTTATCTAAAGTGTTCATTCTTTTTTGTTCATTCTCAAATAGTTGAGTGCCAGTCTGAGAACAACCACTGTACTGCTTGCTAGAGATACAGTGTAAGCTAACTCAAACATGGGTTCTTACTCTCATGGAGCTTACTTGGGGAGAAGAAACATAAACATTAATTAAATAGTCACACTAAGAATATGTAATGACCATCTGCAAAAGTGCTCTGAAGAAAAGGAACAGCATTATATCTGTGTAATAAAAGATCCAAATCCAAATAGGAAGTCACTGACAGCTTCACGTGGGCTATGATCAAAAGAACGAGCAGGAGTCAACCGATGATATTTACTTTAAGCACAATGAAAGTTTTAAGCAGGTTTTAAGCAGAGGGATGACATGATTCAATGTGAGTTTTAAAGTGATCATTCACTCAGGCTTCAGTTGGGGAACAGACTGGAGAGAGAGCAGAATGAATGTAGAGGGGGCACATTAGGAAGTCTACTTAAAACGTAATGGTAGCTAAGAACAGAATGAAGGTAACGATGAAGAGAAAAACAGATTTCACGGATATTGAGATGATAAAGGTAATTGGTCTTGGTGACAGATTAGATAGGAATAGTGAGGGATAGGAAGAAGAAAATGGCCTGAGCAAGTGGATAAATGGCCATGTCATCTACTGTGAGAAGGAATAGTGAAAGAGGACCAGGTTTAAAAAGAAAGACCATGAATCTGGTCATGTACATCATGAATTGTGTTATCTTTGAAACAGCCAAGTGATATGTCAAGTCAGTAGTTGGATATACTGATATACCAGAGAAGAGCTCTGGGCTAGGGAAATAAATCTGGGCATCACCACGGTAACCAGAGTTGGCAGTGTGTTGAAATTTCCTAGCAAGATACTGTAAGAAAAAGGTCTATTTCTGACCTTTAAGAAACCCCAGGATTTGATGACCCAGTAGTAAGGAACGTCTTTCAAAGGAAATCTTATAGGCATGCCCAGAGAATGTCAAATAATGTCGAATGATTATCAAGAATTATAAAAGGTCTGGAAGTTCTCCCTATAAGCAAGCTAATAAGCTAGTCTGTTATTGTCTTATGAATACCAGAGGAACACACAAGACTCCTGGGCTAGAGACAAAGGACTTTATTATACATAGCAAAAAGAGTAGTCAT
Source organism: Callorhinus ursinus (assembly GCF_003265705.2). Lineage (NCBI taxonomy): Eukaryota > Metazoa > Chordata > Mammalia > Carnivora > Otariidae > Callorhinus > Callorhinus ursinus. The sequence continues at coordinate 43,132,701 of NW_027397063.1, forward strand.
AGGGGCAGCATGATGGCCATACTGGTTTCCCATATGTTCTAATGTCATGGAGTGATGCAAAGTGCCCATTATGGATGTTGGTACATGCAGTGGGTTGTATTACAGAAGAGCGACACTAAGCTTGGAAGATTAATCACTTTCATAGTTAGATGGAAGCAAGTATGCTCTTTATCTGAGGAAAATGTTACCTTATTCCTCAGGGTTGTTTGCTGGAAACACAACCCTGAAAAATTGTCCCAAGAGTAGTCAGGGACTTGCTTTTTTGGCATAGTAAGGAAGAACATACAGGGATGCTCAGCGCCCATTGGAGAGTATATCTTTCAATAATGATCTGAAAAGACAAACAAATTAAGGCCAGAAAAAGTTCTCAAAGGATTTAGCAAAATGGAGATCATCATTAACTTGATCAGGAGCAAATTGTGAAAACATATTATAGTGAAGTGGAATGTGGGGTGTGGAAATGTAGATCACAAACACAAAGCAGTTTTTTTAAGAAGTTCAATTCTAAGAACATAAAAATAGGAATGAAAGCTTGAGGTGGTATATAAAAATGAGAGATGTTTTTGTTCTAAGTCTGGTCTGGAGTAAATGCTGATGGAAATAATCAAATGAAATGTTCAAACATCAGGATGTAAGATGATGTTAAGTTTTTATTAATCCTGTTTAAGACATTGCTATGGATTGAATTGTGTCCACCCCCCAAAAATATTGAAGTCCTTACCTCAGTACTTCTGCACATGACCTTATATGGCAATAGGGTTTTCGTAGACAATCAGGTTAAAATGAGGTCATAGTCTCACATGACCTTTTATAAGCATGAAAAGGGGAACTTGGGGCACAGAGACAGACACTCATAGAGGAAGGAGGGTGTGAAAACATAGGGGAAATGTCGTCGACAAGCAGAGGAACCCCTCTGAGGCCACAAGGTTAGGACAGAGGCATGGAACAAATTCTCCTTCACAGCCCTCAGAAGGAATTAACTTTACTTGCATCCTGATTTCAGACTTCTAGCTTCCAGGACTGTGAGAGAATAGATTTCTGTTGTTTAAGCAGCTCAATTTGTGGTACTTTGTTATAGTAGTCCTTGGAAACTAATATAGACATCATTTTCAGAAAGACTGAATTCTGATTGTAAGAAACAAAAAGCAAAGATCAAAACTTTCTGAAAACTTAATTTCACTGCATTTCAGTAGGATAATGGTAATAGTGTATGTCCTTTTTTAAGTGTATCATGTTGAGAGCGCTACTGATATATTCATTCTTAGAGAAATCTCAAAAAAAAAGGAAGTAAAAGAAGAAGGAACAAAAACTCTTGTGGAAATGTTCCCTCGGCAAAATAAAAACCCCAGTGTAAGTTAGCTTCAGTCTTAGATATTCAGTTATCAAACACTCTGCTTTTGCTAATATTTTTTTTTAAATGGCGAATACAGTTTCTGTTAAGTTTTCCCTGGAAAACCTTTGGGATATTTTGGGAATTGGCTGTCTGAAATAGTCTAAGCCAGTTTGTATGAACAGGAACCTTAAGCAATGACTCCTCCAGACTTGAACAAAATGACCTAAACCACTATGGTTTTATGTTTCCTCATCTTCACATAAAGAACTAGATTGGATTACCTCCCAGAATGATTGTAGTAATTATCTCAAAAACCGACGCTTTCAGGATAAGTGCCTTCTCTTGTACACATTGAACAGGTAACAGGCTTTCTTGCTGCTGAAATAATTATTGATTACTTAGCAATAACCTGTATTCTTATATGTGATTCTTATGTTTTTGAGACAGATGTCAAGCATTTTCTCTTTTTCTTAATTTATATTTTTCTCTTACTCCAGTTTCCCTCAGTATGACTTTCTGAGGTCTGTGTAGGACTCCATCTGGGGCTCTCTTTAATTCTTTCAGAGAATGCTCTTCCACTCACAGGCGTCCAGCTATAGCTAGTTAAAGGAAGCACACATCTGCACCTACAGCTGGACAAGGGCTCTCCAGGCAGCAAACTATGGTCAACCTTCTACAAGTTTAATACAGCTCAGTTTCGACAGTCTCTGGCACCAAAACATTTTCTATATCTTAACATTATTATTATTTCTCTGAAGAAGTGAAAATATCTCATACTTCCTCTCTTGAGGATATTTCCACTTAGCTTTCCAAATGCCTACAGATATCACATGAGTTTCTACTTGTAGCAGAACTGAGACATATGTTCAAGACTCTGACCATATGATTAGAGAAATATTCCAGCAAAACCACAGGTAAAGAGAATGCTCATGGACAACCCAGAGGGATATCTATCCATTTGAGCAAATGGAGAGAGAAAACTTGTTCAAGCTGTTGAAGTCATTTCAAATTATTGCCAGTTCCTTGGAATGCCAATTCCTCATCACTTCAGTGATGAAAACAAAATCAAACATTCATAGGATATTTCACAATTACCCATGTTGGTCCCCTAGCTTTTTGGAAAAACATTTCAGAGTGGGCAATGAAGGCTATACTCTCATTGTGCAGGTGAGTGCTTATCAAATAAAAAATGATTCAATCATCTGAAAAAACTCTTCCTACAAAAAGCAAAATAGCAGGCATACCAGCCTAGCCTTGCACACTAGCTATGTGCACAGCATAACTTCAAAATAGCCTCTGGTTATAATAGTTCTGGCAATATGTTGTGGTGTTTTTAAGACAAATACAACATGAAAAGTCCATTTATTTATAAAAATAAGCCCATCTTAACTTTTCATTTATACAAGTATGCTTTTGTAAAGTGGTTTGCCCTTCAAAAAATATAGCTTACGTTTAAAAATTCTGCAATATCAAGATCCTAAGAATTAGTTTTATCTTTATTATTATCATCATTACTATTATTATTTAAAAGCTATTTGGAGTATTAGTAACTAAGGATATAATATACACATAAACACACTTCGGTATAATTGTATATTCTATACTAACTTGTTTTAATTACAACATTTGGGTATAAATAAAATCCTAGAAACCAATCTAAATATTTTTCCCCATATAACAGTAGTTAGGCTTTGGGGGCAAAGAGAGAAGGGGGCGACATTCTATATAAAAAAATTAAAATATTTCGGAAAAAACTTCACTCAGCTCAGTATCCTAGAGATCACATTCTATACTTTCTTAAATGTATATCTCTATATATTAAATTAAGCCAGTAAAGTACTATGTCCATTATCAATCATTTTCCAGTAGCTCAGCACATTCTCAAGAGAAGAACATATTATCAAAATTAGGTAAGGTATTTGTTATATTTATTAAAAGAAATTTTTACTTAATGCTCTTTCTAAATGCATGAATTTTATTACTTAATTGGGCTTATTTGTAATATGAATACAATCAGTCTTAAGTATATTGAAAGAATATTTATAAAACAATTCTATCATAAATATTTTGAAATATATCTGAGGAATATCCCAGGGCTCTATTGATAAAAGTAAGAATAACATATCATCCTGGGTTTTTGTTTTTTGGAGTTTTTTTTTTTGGTGGGGGTGAGGGTTGTGATCTGCCTCTCACATTGTTTTCATTGACAACGCCATCAAAAGTAAGGAATAACGACCATTAAAATTAAATATATACTTTCTTAAGCTGTCCATATGAAAAGGAATCAGAGATAACTATCCTCATATGGCATCATGAATACATTCCCTTTGGAAAGATTCAGCAGTCACTTGAAAATGAAAAAAAAACAGTATTTAAGAAGATGAAGGGACTGGGACAGATTTAAATATCATTCAAATAATAAGGAAATTGAAACTGTAAAAAAAAAAAGAAAAACTCCAAGAGAAGACATCACAGAATAAAAACATCAGGCCAGTGTATAAGACTTGGGAAAATGTCACCTGGGTCAGGCAAATCTGTATCAGAATATGCATACAGTTTGGGATATTTTGGAAAAATTTCCAAGGACCAGGTTTCCATAACAAGTCACAGTATATTGAGCCTCTGATGGAGGGTAAGCAAGAATGTCCTCTTTCCCTTTTAAAAAAGTACAGATTTCTCATTGATTTTTATTTTAAATCTTTACATACACATGGTACATTGGGTTCTTTTGGACAACGTCCACAAACTATACAAAAACTGAAATTACTAAGATTATAATATTGTTCGTTTTAACATGCCAGAATTGTGGATTCCAGCTCCATATAATTGTATTTCTAGATGTCACATACATTCCAGCCACGTCGCCAGGGCTCGAAATACCCTTAAAACACCTTCCAAGCCTGTAACATAGCCTTTTGAGTACCTTGAGTAGTGACAAACTTTCTTTTGAAGGTATGCTTGATCTTTTCAAATAACTACATAAGCATAGTTTATAGTTTAAAACTACTATAAACAAAATACTTTTTAAAACATTAATAGTCCTCACCATTCCTTCTTCCCCTCCTTTCTCGTCTTTGCCTTTCCCCTCCTTCAAATACAAAACTAGATGTTCTCAAGTCTGGCTACACTGGACTGCTTTAAAAAAATACTCTTGCCTGCAAGGTACCTCTAGTGTGGGGCTCATACCCCAGTATTTTTCAAGTTTCCACAGATGGGTTCTTTGTGCAGCCAATGTTGAGAAAAACCGATATAGACAATTTTCTTTTTCTCACCTCCAAGGAGATGACATGATTAGACTGACCAAAAAAAAAAATCGAGTCCCTTTCTATCTTTGTACTTCAGAAATCTACATCATTAAGAGAAGGATTTAAAGAGTTGACACCTCCCCTTGGACTGGAAAAAGACAGGAGATATGAAAGGAAGTTTCATACCTTCCCAGAAAGAGAAGGCTAAGGCAAAAAAGATAACGTCACAGCCGAAGGACAATGTGAGGAGCACAGAGCCAGCACTGGGGGCTCTGTAGTCTCTTAAGTCAGCCTAGATAAAGGATCCCAGCTCCACATGATGGAAGCCCTTAATCACCCACACCAGGGGTCACATTAGCTGCTTCTTCCCATCACATCCAACATCAACCACCTTTTGTAGTCCCTCACACTTCTGGGTGAGTTCAGTCTGCATCTTGCGAGTTTGGGTCTGTCCTCTCTCTTTCAAAAGAAACCTTGCAGCTTTCTACTTGTAAATCCCAGAGAACTGAAAGTGATAGTCTTTTCCTACAGAATGAGTGATGTCAAAGAGAATTAGTTATGTCAAAAGGATGAGAAAGGAAAAAAAGAGAAAATTTCAATTTGGGGAATATATCATGAAGGTTTTTCTGTTCCTTTCTTTCTGTCGTTAAAATATGTAGGCAATAAAATTCTTTATAATTATTTAGTGCTTATATTACAACAGGTTATCTCATTTTATAGATGAGAAATATAGAGGGAATAATCAGGAATTATCCTTAGTCACAAAACAAAACCAGGCCTGAACCTGTTCTTTGGCCTATGAAATCTCTCCCTTTGGGAACTGAATTTTATGCCATCTGGCTCCAAATCCAGAGCTTGCAATGTCAGGCAGTACTTGGAGGGAACAGCTGCATACAGATCACTCTGAAGCCCTCATAAAAATACATGGCAGTAACATTTTTTTTCTTTTTAAAAATGTTTTATGAGATCCCCCATAGTATCTTTTGCTAGTCTTGCTGTAAAAATAATGTTTATGGTGATTGAATATACTTTCAGTAAATAGCTTCTGTGGCTATCAAATGACTGTTTTTCTTCTGCATTTAATCACCTGGGAGGAAAGAAATGATGGCAAACAGATTTCACTGCCTTAAACAATATTTGTTAAAGAAAGACTTTTGCCCTGGAGCATCTTACTCAGAAAGTAATTTCCTGGTCACTGCTTTGGAGCCATTGCCTTATTATTTAGGATTTTCTTTTTCTTCCTTTCTTTTTTTTTTAAGCATGAATCAGCTCTTTCTTTTTTCCCCCCCTGTCTCCCCTCTATCTACATAGCTCTGAAATGACATCATAGCCTTTTAATATCACAGTGTGTGAATAGCATTCCCAATTTGAGACTAACCAGGCTCAGATCTTTCTGCGCTGGTGATGTTGCAAGTATCCTATTTTGTATTCTTAAGAATTCAAAGATGTTTCAGTAGGTTGTGGATTCATGTGGATCTGTGTGTGTCAACTTAATTATTTGGCTTTTGAAATAAAACCTATCCTGAGCAGTCTTAGGAACTTGTTACCCAGAATCAAAAAGTGATATCTTTGAAATTACTTATTAGGCAAATTGACACTAAAAGTCAAGTAATCCATTTTTCAGTAGATTTAATATGTAGGGTTTCATGTAGACCTCAGATAGATTTTCCAGGCTCTAGTAATGATATTAACAATGACAATGATAAAACTACAGCAAGTATTTTGTCATTTTATATAAAGTAGATTAAATATTATCATTGAATGACAAAAATTGAGTTATAAGAAATATTTCCAAGGGAAAACCAAACATTAGTCAAATGAAATTTAAAATAAATTAGAGTTTCCTGAGAACTAACCTAGCCTTGCAAAGAATGTTTCCAATATGCAACAATATTTAAATGAAAAGAGAATGTCATTAATCTTTGCAATAGTAATCTTTTGGTTATTTGGATATTATCACTATTTTTCTGTACCAATTGCTCTGTAAATACACTCTTGGAATGAGTTAAAATGCTGCCTAGAAAAAAAATCATGAGAAAATTACTCTATTTATTTTTATAGTAATATTTGTGTACAGTTGGGTTAAAGAAAAATTTATAATGATTTTAGACTGGATGAGTCTTATCTTGGTTTATCTTATCTGCTACCCCCCTACAAAAATGAGATTCTCATTTTTAGCTAATTTCTTTTTCATCAAAAAATACGGGTTCACTTTTGCTCTTTATGAGTTGGCCCAAAATCCTAGCGGAAATCCTAATAATCAATTGCTTCAACTTCAGAACATTTATTACTTTTAAGAACACATGTAACAATCCAGTAATATGTAAGGCAGAGTTGAATCCAGGGTTACAGTGACCTCTGAAGAATGCAAAGATCTTTCCTAGCATTTCATTCTTTTTGCCATGGCTACATAATTTAAGCCTCGACATTTTGTCTTCAGGATACAGCAAAGAGATGGTTCTCTGAGTGGTGACCCTAGGAGCTCTTGCTAGTTGTATGGCTTTTGCAAAACAATAAATTTGCCGTAATAAATTGAGTCCCCTGTCACATATTCATCGGTGCACTACATTTGCTCTTCTAATCTCTAGCTAGCAAGGAAAGGTATGAAGGTCATCTGGGCACTGGTCTTTAGGGAGTAAGAAAAAATCAAAAATGAACCATTACCATTCACAATATTGATTGGATCACAAATGGACCTGGAAAGCAGGGAGTTAGAATTAATAGGAAACGGGGCTTGGGGAAAATAAACCTTGTTCCTTCTATCTCCTGATAGAGAAACGAGGGGTTCTGAGAACCAGGTCCATTTCTGAAGTTCCAAAAGTGTAATTTTTAACGAGGCAAAGAACAGAGTATTTGTGCCTTCACAATTTTTTGTTTGTTTGTTTGTTTTTACTTTTATATCACAGTATTTTACAATGACAAATGACAAGCATAGGTGTTTGAAACAGACATGCTTGACATTATTATATTGATCACCAATTACCAGTTTCAAAATGATATTAATTAGTCAAGTTACTGACAGATATTTTAATATAAAATAAAACTGAGACTTGAGAAGCCTGCTGTGTTTATACAGCGCAATCAACATTATCTTATTTAGTTCCAAAATAATTCCTTATGAGGATAACACAATGCCAATTATCAATCTGTTCCCAAATCAGTGTTTTGGTAACCAAAGTATACTTTAGGTGAGAGCCAGTATTCTCATAGGAATGTGTTTTCAAGCTTTACTTAAGAATGATGATTCTGTTATGGTTTTGGCACATCAATATTAAACAATACCTACCAAAAGTAAAGGTGTGAACAAAGGCTAGCCATTAAAAGAATACAGAGATCATGGTTGAAAGCAGCCCAGAGTTGATATACTGACACATTACCAATATGAATCATGACAATATGCTATGAAACACACAAATTAGCTATATTTTTCATTTCCACACTAACATCTAACTTCTTATGTAAATCCTGTTCTCTAAGGCTATCAAATGATATATAACAGGTATAGACTTCACACCAAGATTAATGCTCATAAAAGGCATTTTTGTAGCTAAAAAAAGAATTTCTGTAGTTAAAAAAAGAATATGTAAGCTACCAAAAACAAATTCCAATTTTGTAATACTTCGGCATATATTAAGTTAAGGACAATTGGCCCCATAAGCTTGCTATTTTTTTTCTTTTTAACATTCTACATTAGCCAAGATCACAGACAATGATGTATCCACATTATCATCTAACCAGTGTGTGATGTTTGGATAGTTTTGAGGTGAATACAGAATCGAGTTTATTTTTTTAAAGATTTTATTAATTTATTTATTTGAGAGCAGGAGAGAGCACAAGTGGGGGGGAGGGGCAGAGGGAGAAGCAGACTTCCCACTGAGCAGGGAGCCTGATGTGGGGCTTGATCCCAGAATCCAGGATCACAACATGAGCAGAAGACAGATGCACAGGCACACCCAGAATGGAGTTTAATAAAGTTCCTACAGGAAAGGGCATTTTTAAATTAGGGATTAGGTTATGAATGATTTTATAGCCCACTTTAATTGTCTCAGAGATGTTATAAAAAGTTATGTAAATTTGTAAAGCACTTGCTAATTTTCCCTTGCTACATCTTATCTTCATAAAAATCTATAAGGTAGGCAAGGCAGAAAGCGTTAACCCTAATGCACAGGTGAGTAGATTAAGGTTTACAAAGGTTTAATGACTTGCTTACAGTCTCCAGATTTTTCAGTGTTGTCAAAGTTTGAAGCCAAATGATAACAATGTAGTAACATCAACTTGTAAAAATATAACAGGATAGGCAGTCATTACCCTCCCATTGTCCACCATTCCAAGACTGTCTGGAATTGCATATATATACATCCTCTTAGGTACAATCATGGATAAACTGGCCCAGATTTCCTGACCCAAGAAAATATGTTAATGTATAACTAAGAGCCTATCATGAACCAGAAATTCTACCGATGTCCTCAAAATGATTATGCTCTAACAATTAAAATATAAAAAAGTACTCAGAGAACCTAAAAAGATGAAGAGAATTACTAAAATAATTTTGGTGTGAGCTTTTCATAACTTATGTACTCCTCTTCTCACATTACCTTTCTACATTTAAAAATCCTCTGGCTACTTGGCCACCTCACAAACAAAAACTGCTACCCAGAACAAATTCTCTGAAACATTCAGAACAAGCTTGTTCGGCCAAATAAAAAGGGAGTGATAAAAACAGTTTCTTCTTCCTGACAAAACGAGAAGTGTCCAGTTGCTAGTGCCCTACAAGATGTAAAGATGTAAGAGAAAGAGATAAGAACACAGAATAAGAAAGATTGTGAATACCTGTGAAAGGAAATAAAATTGTAAAAACAAAACAAAACTGAAAACCTTAATTTCTATCCTTCAGCATCCCCCGGTACAAACCTCCTCATCAAAGCAGAATAGTTACTATTTTACCTGGATTGAATTACCTATCCCTGCCTCCATGCCTTTCTCTCTCATCATTTTCCTTGATTAGAATATCGTCAGGGTCATCTTTAGGGACAGAAAATATGAAGCAGATATGCCACTGATCCTTTAACCCACACCCATGGCAGACACAATGAAACATTCCTCTCTCTGCATTCTTACTCGGGCTGATAAAATAGCATGAGAAGTGCTGGAACATTTCCATATATATATATATATATATACCATCTTGAGAATAATAGGAGGAAAATGCTCATTTTCTTCAAACCCCTTGTTCATTCCTTTTTGTAGCAGAGGAATTCCTTCGTGAGGTTCAGGTAAAAGACACTGTTCAGACATGGCACCACATGTCGACTCCTGCTCTGCCTCCGGAATTCACCAGCCTGTAAGGGGAATACACTCCTTTTCTATTGTTAATATGTTTTTTTCTACTCTTGCTCTCTCTGGATTTCTCAATCCTACCTCAATAGGTTGTGAAGTATCCTGAGATTCTCCAAGCAACTGGCTAGGAAAGGATCTGTTCTGTCCTCTCCAAGGTCAGTTTTCGAGGATTAATTTTTAAGAGAAAAGTCATGGGAAGTCATATGATAGTCTCAAGTAAGACATACATTCTGCATTCCAATTTTCCTATCAATAAAGGTGATAGCTCTTTTTTAAAAGGTTTTATTTATTTATTTATTCGAGAGAAAGAGAGTGAGAGAGGGAGGGAGGGAGAGGGAGAGGAGGAGCAGGGGAAGGGGCAGAGAGAGAGAGAGAGAAGCAGACTCCCCGCTGAGCAGAGAGTCCAATGTGGGGCTCAATCCCAGGACTCCAGGATCATGATCTGAGCCAAAGGCAAATGCTTAACCGACTGAGCCATACAGGCGCCCCTAAAGGTGATAGTTTTGTATACTGATTGAATTAGTCTTACAATGCTTAACATTGGTCTAGGAACCCACTACCTATTAATTGGAATTCTCTCACTCCTGTTAAAATCTATTTGTCAATTCTGGTCTAGTTCATATTTTTCCTTTGAAGACCAGCTTACTTCTACCTTTTAAATGAAACTTCCCCCCCAGTTACTTCAATTTATTTTAACATGTCACTACTAAATTCCAATGACCCTCATTGACTCTACCACTTATTTAGAACTTCGCACATCCTAACTCATTATGTGAGTTATATTTTTAAATGTATCTTCTCATTCTTTAAATGAATCATAAGCCCACTCAAGGGAAGCCCTGCTTCTCATGCTCTCTCTACCTCTGGAGTCTGATATTCAATGGTCAATTAATACTCCCTGACATTAATGATGAGATTCTAAGGAAATTATTATGACAGACAATGGCAATAAATGATTTGTGGACTGAATTACCCTTGATCCATTTTACGCACGTCAGTCTGAACTTCCAACCTTCTGGACAGATTAAGTAAAGCAACATAAGGAAGACTTCTTTAGAGAAGCCTCAATTGTAAGGGTAGTTAGAAGTTGACTTTGTCTAAAATGAAAGAAGCAAATCTATCTTCCTAAATATTTCAGGGGGCACACACTGGTGCCTTTGAAATTAATGAATTAGAATTTGACTTTTATTGGGGTGCCTGGGTGACTCAGTTGGTTAAGTGTCTGACTCTTGATTTTGGCTCAGGTCATGATCTCAGGGTCATGGGGTTGAGCCCCATGTTAGGCTCCACATTCAGTGCAAATTTGCTTGTCCTTCTTCCTCTGCTCCTCCCCTCTGTGCTTGCTCATGCTCTCTCTCTCTCTCTCTCATAAATAAATTTGAGGGGGGGAACATAAGTGGGGTGAGGGGCAGAGGGAGAAGCAGACTCCCTGCTGAGCGGGGAGCCTGACACAGGGTTCGATCCCAGAACCCTGAGATCATGACCTGAGCCTAAGGCAGATGCTTAACAGACTGAGCCACCCAGGTGCCCCATAAATAAAATCTTTTTTAAAAAATGAATGTGACTTTTATTCTGGCATCTCTCACAAATACTAAAGAATATGATTTCCTGAGTACATGGACATTAAAAATAGAAAAAAAATTCTGATAAAAAGTGACTACATAGTTCTGAAATCTCTAGGCAACATTGTTCCATATTTGGGTAAAGTTGTAAAGGAATATAAAAGTAAAACTTGATACAAAATACATATATCCAAATGAACACTTCTCTCACCAAACTTCTCAAGCAAAATGTCATTTTAACTCAGATGGTCATTGAATTTGCCAATCCAAATCATCAGTTCTCCCACCGATTTACTATATAACCTTGAGCAAGTCTTTCTACCTTGAGTTGATTACTGTTCTCTAGCAGTAACATGAAAATATTAATGCTTACTATTTGCCAGATTTTATGAAAATGATATGGAGCTCAGATATCTTTCAGAAAGACTTTGCGTTCTTCAAAAGAAAGATGTTTAAATAATTACAAATCTTTGTTTTCAACTAAAAGATTAAGAGAATAGTATTACCTGTGAGAGACTAATATTTAAACTAATTGGTCAATGGATTTAACACGTTTTAGGAATTTAAAAATTAGGTAAATAGGTTTTATCATTGTCATAATTTCTTCCATAGTGACTGTCTTCGTAATTAAGCCTCTTGAATTCATTTGAACCCTTCTATAGGTTTCTATGGAAGACAGGATTTATCCTGTAACTTGCATTAGAACAGGATAAGAGAAATTTGTGTCATAAAAACATAATAGGGTACATTTTTACATGTTGACAGAACATGCTTCTGCATCTAGAATCTAGATAATTTTTAATATGCAAAGTTAGCAGCAAACAGAGGAAGTAAAGATAGTTACCCACCATGCATCACCTTTGGTATATTTAACTTGTATATTTACCCTTCTCCGAGTGACATGAATTCTTCTTGTGCAAACATTTAATAAATACTGTCCAAGGTTAACTCTAAAGCTCACAAGCCAGCAGAATGAACTCACATAATTTTGCTCCTAAAATAAGCCACATGTTAATGTGATATCAGAAGAGAAACAAACAAACACAAAAATAAAATTCTAAAGTACTAAATGAAAAGTTCTAGAAACTTCCCCAGGTCTCTACAACATAACTATTCTCTGAACATGAGCATATGGACGCATAGAAACATTAACAGAATGGAGAAAACTTCTACCCTTTAAAATTATATCAGAGGGGCGCCTGGGTGGCTCCGTTGGTTAAGGGTCTGCCTTCGGCTCAGGTGATGATCTCAGGGTCCTGGGATCGAGCCCCGCATCGGGCTCCCTGCTCCACGGGAAACCTGCTTCTCTCTCTCCCACTCCCCCTGCTTGTGTTCCCTGTCTCGCTGTCTTTCTCTCTGTCAAATAAATAAATAAAATCTTTAAAAAAAATAAAGTTATATCAGAAAAGTCAAAGGACTTAGAATCAAATCAAGGACATTTGTAGTGAGATCTTAAGTTTCTTATTCATGGATTCTTGAACTACTTATATCTGAGACTAGCATTCTCCTCCTTCTGAAGTGTTATCTTTAGCCCCTTTGCCCTCTTCTTAGTAGCTATTAAATTAATCCCTGACTATTAATGTTCCTAACTCATCCTCATCCTTCTGAATGAAAACAAAAGGGTGCTAATTTCACTCAAATTGCTCTAGAGTTAAAATGTTCCCAATCTGGGGCGCCTGGGTGGCTCAGTTGGTTAAGCGACTGCCTTCAGCTCAGGTCATGATCCCAGGGTCCTGGGCTCGAGCCCCGCATTGGGCTCCCTGCTCGGCAGGAAGCCTGCTTCTCCCTCTCCCACTCCCTCTGCTTGTGTTCCCTCTCTCGCTGTCTCTCTCTCTGTCAAATAAATAAAAAATCTTTAAAAAATAAAAAAAATAAAATGTTCCCAATCTGTCCCTTGTCCTTCTTCCTTTTCTTCTCTCCTTTTCAATACATTACCACTATGTGTCCAGTACTCGGAATACTCAGATACTCAAATCACATAGATAGATAGATAGATAGGTTATATATAGATACACAATCACATACATATATGCAGTCACATATGCATATATATACATGCATGTACATATAACCATGTGCACACTTTCACATACACACATACACATACATACACAATAACATACAGTCCACAATCACATAACATATGCAAGCAAATGATCACATACATAATTATGCACATACATAGTAACACAACCATACAATTACATATTCATATACAACTACATACACATATACAATCATACATAACACACATTTTACCCTCCTAAAGTCTTGTTCCTATTATTATCGCTCTCATTTTCCAAATAAGGAAGTGAGGTGCAGAGCGTTGTGCAATATTAAACAGCTTGTAAGTGAGGAGGCCTGTATTCGAAATGGAAGCCTCTGACTCCAAAGTCCACATTCTTATTCAAAATGCTCTATGGTTTTGCACCAACAACGTATCTTTAGTATTTCATTCTAGTAACCAATTTCCCTGTCACTCCTCTGTGTTTAACTTATAATCACTCATTGTCTGCAGTATTTTTCTGAACCATGTTAGTCCCCTATTATGACCTGTCAGATGGCTGAATCAGTTTTTATATAATTCCGTTTGTAAAATACACTTCCCCGCACTGATATTTAGTAAAGGGTATTTTGACCATTATTATAAAATTATATAAATTAACAATCACCTCTGAATGTTAAATACTTTCAAATTAGTATTTTACTAAATTCTAAATATTGAATGATATCTGTGTATAAGCATATTATCGCTTCTCCCATAATATCCCAGCTTTATCTCCTCATTTCTCATTCATTGCATTCTCTCCTCATTTTGAGATCTGTCTTTTCCGTATCTTCTTTGTTCCTTTCATTCAAGCACAGAAACGGGAAACAGACAAGGGATCATGTTCACCCTGGATCTTTGCATTGTGTCAGGACTGATTGATTAACTGATTAAAAAAAACTAGCGAAACCAGTCCCTGAAATATGTGACTCCTTTATTAAACAAGTTTTATTTTCCTAAATTGATTCTATCAATTTCGGCTTCTTTTGTCTTGTCTTTTTTTTACAACATTTAAAGATTTTTAATTGCCGCATCTGTTGACATATGTTTTCTTTTGAGCAATATACTCCTCCCAATCCAGGAATATAATACATTTTATCAATCATTGTACAAAAAGAAAATACAACACTTTTTATAAAGCATCTTACCTCTCTAGCAATATAGTAAAAATGGCGGTAATGGGTTGCTAAAAAAAAAAGATCTTGTTTATCATTAACTTGTCTCAATTTCACTTATTTGTAAATTTACCCACCGTTAGAATATTATACAGGCAATGTCTAGCAAGAACAATTGTATCAAAAAAAAAAAAAACAACTCTCTGCCTATCCATTTGGGAAGGAAAATATGTATTTCATGAGAGCAAGAAGCTGTCAGATACCCAATTTGTAAACCTAGAGAAGTATGAAAAAGCATGAATTTATGCTCAGTTTAAACTGTCCCTCAGAAATCTACAATCCTGTAAAAATAGACAATACCTCAAGTAATATTATTCAGCTCACTCTCCAGCCTTCTTTGTCAAGCCCCATTTTACAGACCAAGAAATCAATGTGCCGAGGAATGTATACCACTTGTTAATTTTTTAAGTAGTCATGTATCCCAAATTGCTTGTCATTATAGAATAAAATTTTTCCATGCTTTTTACAAAGGAAATATTGCCTTAAAATAATTCACAAGACCCACTTTCTTTTAAAAAAATAATCTCTATACATTTTATTACATAGAAGTATATATATGTATATATACACACATATGTATCTAGATAGATATTATATTCAAACTACAAAATCTTTAGAAAAGACCAGATACTCATAGAAACATCAACAACAACCTCACTACAAATCCCAATGTAAATCATTAATTCAAGACATTAATTTACCTACCATAAATGTATCTTACTGAGGGCACACTACAATTTTAACTATTCTACTAATTAATACATATTTTCCTTTAAACGATAATGCACATAACTCCTGGAATATAATACATTTTTTCAAATTATTTTATCAAAATACATGGAAACAAAACAATTCACAATATTTCATAGAGACATTTACCTCTTTAGCAAAGTAGCACTTGTCTTTAGTGTAAAAAATGTCTGCAATGGGCTGCTTAATAAAAAGAAAAACCTCTTTTAAGAAGTTGTGTCAAGGAAAACACTCAGGTTTCTAAGCTTGCTGGAAATTTTCATCTATTCATGTGCAAATGATATTCTGTGCTACCTACTCTTCTTTGGTATTTTGGGTGTTTTCCCCCATGTCAGTCCAGGTGACAATCGATTAGGAAATATTTTCTTAGCAAGCATCTTTCTAGTTTAGGAAATTTCATTTCCTCTGTGGTTGAGGTCGGGAACTTACAACTCTTTCATAAAGGAAAAACCACTCAGGGTCACATAGGTGTGAATCCGGTAAATTCAGTGATAGAAAAACTAAACTCGTGTTTTGATACTGTCTTGCCTTTAGTATTGCTTGACATTTGTGCTTATCACCCTGCTGGGTTTGGCAGAACACTAAGGAGGTATATATTATTTATTTCCAACACTTATTTTAAAAATTTATAATTTTTTGTTAATAAAATTAAGGTTATTGTTATTGGTTTAAAAAATTGAAATTACTGAAAAACAGAGGAATGGAATAAAATTATCCATCTTCCCACACTAAGAAGGTGTGTATCATCCTTTAAATGGATTTCCTTTGCAGTCTGCGTATGACACAATATACCTTCCGAATAAGAAACAACAATGCAAAGGAAGCAGATTAAGAAAAAGACCAAAAAGAAAAATAATTATGAAACTACAGCAAGCTTCCATATGTATGTTATTTGGGCACTCGGATCGTGCCATCAATAAAATACATTTTAGTCATTAGTTTCAACTGTCTTCTTCAACAAACTTTTGAAAGATTTTTGGAAGAAAAGGTGGTAGGAAATGAAGAGACTTCTAAAAGTCAAGAAAAGGGAAGTTAAAGAAAATGGCATTATGAAACCAAGATAGTCCACAAACTAAGTAATCAACCTCTAGATTTTTAAAAAATGACATTATCTATCCTGTAGTAATCATTATGACTTATTTCAGTTTAAAGAACTTCTTGCCACTTACATCCTCAATCTAGTTTTCTCTTAATGCCAATAATTTCCAAAGTATTCACTGCATGAAGGCTAACAGGAAAATCTAGAATGATGTTTCGTCAAACTGAAAGTTCCAGGTGCTACATTATTCAGGTTACATGAATACATTTGAAATTGAGTTCACTGTTGACTTTTTAACAAAAGGCTTCTACTTTATATGTATTTCAGAATCACTTCCACTAATTTTAATCAGAGAGATATTCAATTATCAGTGTCACCCCAGTGCATGTCCCCTCACAAAGCAATGAAAGAGGAGAGCAAAGAGTGTGTAAAATATTGTGTCAAGAGTCTGGTCCACAGTGACTGGAACTTAGTATGTGTCAGTAAATTTAGTTTTTTTCCTTTCTTTCACAAAATAGATTTGAGTTCTGTTGACAAGGCCTGTCTTTCTTATCTGCTGCTTTATACTCTCACCTAGGCCAATGCCTGGCACAAAGAGGTAAATACATATATGTAAATGAATCAATTAACTAAAAGAACCCTCTAGGGATTTAGCCTTACAAAGCACCATTTTTTAAAGTCTTTTTCATGTATCTTCAAAATTTTGAGAACTTGTATTCTGTTGCTTAATAAATTGGTACTTGTTTTAAACAAATTTTTAACGTATGGCCATATAGTAAATTGTCTAGGAAAATATGCCATGTTTGCACTAACTTTTCAGGTACCCCCAGAATACCATCACATGTATCCGTGCAGATATGCCCCAAATTGGAGGACATCTCACAGAATTTTAATGGAATTAATGAAAAGATTATTACTAGCTAATCTTTACATAATGCCAAAATAATCCCAATTTATAAAAAAATCTATCTTTGTTATTTAATGAGAAATGACTTTTAAAGGATCTACAAATATTGATTAACCCAAAATGAATATAGGACCTTGAATAATAAAATACAACTTTTATCATATTTTGAAGGCCAGTCCTCACTCTGAGAGTTGTCTGCGTGGGAACACTGACAAGGTGCCCCAAATGCCTGATAAAAACTTGAAGTCCACTTTTATAAATTTGAAGACCTACAGCAGTTTATTCTCAGGCAATCTTTGACACCACTGCATTCATCTACTAATTTTACAGCAGAAAAAAAGGACCTGTTAAAACCATTATTTCAATGAGTTTTGATTGAAAAACTCTCCTTCCTGCCATAAGCAGCAGTAGATTCTATATGAGGTAGCAAATTGTTTTTGACACTAAGTCAAGCCGGTGTTATCCAGGGAAAGAGGTAATGTATACTTTGGGAAAATCCATCTACCCTACTAGAGTGATCTTCTAAATCTCAGTATTATATCCTTCCTCAAAAACTTCAGTGATTCCCCTTCATCTAACAAATAAGTCCAAGCCTGTGGAACATGTCAGGAGAGAGTATGGGAGCATGGATAACAAAGACCTGACTACCAAGGATTAACCAAATAGACACCTTCTTTTTCTCATATACCATGAAGTCCAGAAGTAAGTGAAGGAAAACTAGAATGGCTCCAAAATGCTGGACTGGATTAAAGGTTCTTTCCATCTACTCATGTGAAACTTTTGTCCTCAAAGTTTGTCCACAAGAAACAGTTCTTGTGCTGTGACTGCAAGACTGCTACTCTGCCTTCATCACTGCGCCCACAGTCCATGCAGGACAGACTGGGAGGAAACTTCCATGCTGCGCAGATATCCTTATTGGTCCATTCATTTCCCTACTGCCAACCAACAAGGACTACTTCATAGGTTCTCCTCTACTTAAGCCTCCATGCCCGCATAGCACATCTTCACTTTCAGGTCATGACCTTGCTTCATATTTCCCTGGGGAACCTGAAACAAGCAACAGAAAATCTTGATAAGCTTCCATTAATTACATCTTCTCACCTACCTTCGAGACTAGCTAATTTCCCAAACTTTCTCTTGTATACAAGATCTCATTCCATGTCATCCACCAGAGAATATTACTCACGGACTATTTGCAGTCAACAAATAAACATGTTGTCATTGCTTCATCTTAGTTAAAAACAAACAAACAAACAAAAACTCTAATGTCATCCACGAGAGAATTACTCACGGACTCTATTTCCAGTCAACAAATAAGCATGTTGTCATTGCTTCATCTTAGTTAAAAACAAACAAAAACTCTCAAGCTTACATCCCCCTTGACTTTAATAGCACAATTCCTTGAAAGAATGACTTATGTATAAAAATTGTCTTTAATATTTCTCTTCTTACTTTCTCTTGACCACAACTAAACCAAATTTTAATTTCCACCACTCCATGAGAACATCTCTTGCCAAGCTAACCGATGATCATATCATCAAATCCAATGAGTCATTTTCAGTTCTCTTTCTAGCTAGTATTATAGCATGCATTTGAAAGAGTTAATCTCTATCGTCTTTGAAACTTAGTCCACCTGACATCCAGAATATCCCCCCCACCCCACCTGGTTTTCTTCCTACCTCACTGGCTGTTTCTTCTAAATCCCCTTTGCTAATTCTCCTCCCAAGCCTGAACTCGTGACATGGGAAAACCCCAGACTTAGCGTTGTATCTCTTCTCTTCTCCTCTCTACTTACATGCAGTCTTTTGATAACCTTTTGCAGTCTCAATGCTTTAAAACTGTCTTTATGTTGACAATATCCAAATAAATATCTCCAGTCAAGATTTCTCCCCTGCCTAAATCCAAATGTCACTTTGAGAGCTCTATGTGAATGTTGATAGGCCACCGACATTTTACAGGTCCCAAACCAAATCCCTGATTTCTGCACCTTAGAAAAATAAATAATAAAAACAGAACAACAACAAAAATCCTATTTCCCCAAATCTTTTGCATCTGGGTTTCTCAATTAATAGTCATAACATCCTATCAGTAGCTTAGAACAAACTCTCACAGCTTTCTTCAAATCCTATGTTTTTCTCACCCCCTATATACCATCTCTCAGCAAATTCCCTATCTTCAAAACACAACATACCCAGACTCTGACCACTTCCCTCCACCTTCCCTACTACCACGATGGTCTGATTCCCTAACATTTCTCTCCTGGAGACTCTAATGACTTCATAACTTGCCCTTCTGCCAACATCTTCGATCCTTTACAATCTACTATCAACCAGACAGCCAGAGACATCCTGTAAAGAGGATGTCAGGGCTTGTCATTTCTCTGATCAAAATTTCCGGTGGCTTCCAAACTGACACAGAGTGAAATGCCTACAGAATTCTAGAGCATGTGCCCTCTGAATTCTCCTCTGCCTTCCTTCCCACTATTTTTGCTTTTTCTTGAACACACTAGACACATCCTGACTCAGGGTCTCCGAACTTCCTGTTCCTTCTGCCTTGAATTCTTTCTTCTCCAAAACCAAGGAGTGCTTCCTCACCTCTAAATTTTTGTTCCAATAATGAGACTCTCCAGGACCATCCTATCTAAAAGCAAAATGCTTTTCCTACTTGTTCTTTTTTTCTCATAGTACTTATCATTGTGTAACATACTATATATTTTACATGTTTTTGTTGTTGTTGTGATGAATGTCCTCCTTTTCTCCCATTAGAATCAAGCTCATTCAGAGTACAGATTTTATCTGTTTTGTTTTGTTGTTTCTATTACTGTATCTCCAGTGCCTAGAACAGTGCCTGTCTTAGAACAGATACTAATTAATATTTGTTCAAATAAATAAAATACATGAAAAGTTGTGTAACATGGCCACCCCCGGAAGTCTTGAAAAGGTATGTTTCAGGGGGCATATCATTGATGTGAAAAAAAATTGGATTCCATTTGTTAGGGAAATAGGTTGAAATGGATATTGTGTATACAGCCAACAGAGTCTTCCACACACAGTGTTCTAAGAAATGGCCCAAGCCTCCTCTTTCCCTACTTACACAATAGATTTAGAGGCATTAGGCAACTTGCCTTCTTTAAGAACAACATGTAGTGGGGTTTTTTTAACATATTTTTCTGAACTTTCACTCAAATTCTTTTTTGTTGTTGAAATTCACTCTCCATATCTCTACCTAGAGAAATCATCTACCTTTATAACATTCTCTGCTTCCTTTTCTAAAGAACTCATATTCAAATATGAAGATCCAGTTCAAGTATCACATCCTCTAGACAGCCTGCCCGTTCCCTCTGTGGGCTTTTATAAAACACATAAATATAGATTTATATATATTTACATATTTATATATATTTAAATATTAAAATATTAATATAAATATAAATATATTGATATATATTCAAATATTAATATAAATATATTAAATATATAAACTCATGCTCTGTTACTGCATCCATAGTGCTATAACTGTTATTTCTGACTTCTTAACTATAAGTTGCTAAGCTCCATAAATAAAATAACTTCTTTTTTATTAATTTCTTAATTTTTATTACACTATTTTTTTTCTAAATATGTGTCATTTTCCCTAAATAAGCGGATACATATGAATTTTGAAAGAATAAAATTTTTTAAGGATTTTATTTATTTATCGGACAGATAAATAAATTTATAGAGAGAGAGCACAAGTAGGCAAAGCGGCAGGCAGAGGGAGAGATTAAGTGAAATAAACATGAAACAAGAAACAGCACCAAGTATATAGGGAAATTCACCACATGATAACAGTGGCATTTCAAGGCAATAGTCATTGGTGGTTGGAATAACTAAGGAAGAACTTTAAAAAGAAATACTGAAGCCAGTCTCATATCAAAGTTCATTTAATTTATGAAGGGAATTTTTAAAAAGGTAAAAAAAAATAAAATCTTGAAGTTAGGAGAAAAAAATAGCTTATATTGCCTTGATACATTCTAAAAGAGAAGAAAAAGTAAACAAATAAAGTTAAGTATTTTATTAGAAAGTGATAAATACTACAAAGAAAAATGAAAGAAGGAAAGGAAATTGAAATTACTGGACTATCCCTAGGAGAATATTCAAAATGTTTAAGAATGGCTATCTATTTACATGTAATGGTCCTTCCTCTTTTATACCTTTATACATTATCCAATTTTTATGTGTTATTTACATAAGAAACCATTTAATTTCCTTGTTTATGAGGACAAACATAGATTAAAAAATATAAAAGCAAACAAAATTTGAAAATTTCACCATACCATTTGCTACAGGATTGAGGTTATTCTAGAACAAGGTGATTTTCTGAGAATGGGAGGAGTCTCACTTTTGAGACATGAATCAAGTCGTCACAGCGATGTATATTGAGACACTGACAGATGTTGAGAAGGATGCTCAGAGAACATGAGGTAAGCATCCATCCTGCTTCCCTGATGGGGATTATTGGACAGCCGCCTTCCTATCTATATATTGCCTATAGTTCCAAAGAAACTCAAGGGGAAAAAGATCAAAGTAACATATTATTGTGAAAGAATTACAGAACAAGGAAATCTTCCCAAACCACCAATTTTGCCATTTTATTTTCTACCTAAAATTACTAGCTTCAATATTTTTAGCTTCTATTCATTGCAACAGTTGCACACTATGATGTTGCTAAGTGGTAGCTCTTAATCTTATAAAATATTTCAGTTTCATCCTGCTATCTCTTACTTGAACCTAAACAAGTACCACCTCTGAAACCTAACATGCAATGCAGTGATTTGCTTATAAATGTTTAACAACATTTGGCTCTGTGTGTGTGTTTAGGAGTAAGGTGCAGCTCTAATCTGTACCATTTGCAGATTTCTATAGTGCAAACACTCTCATCATAGCTGATTTTCTGGAGGTGGAAAGAGATACGTAATAGGCTCTCGTGAACCAATTCAAACCAGTTCCAGCACACCACTGAGCCAAGCTTTCCATCATCTGTCCACTTCATATGTTTAACCTCATCTTTTACTATTCCACACAGGATGCTGTCTGCTCCTGTGATCATCCTTTACAGAACATTCTTTTCATGCTCACTGCGTTCCCATGCTGTTTCCCTCACTGGGATTATCAGGCAACCTGCTCTTGATGTATATACTACCCATTCATTACTATCATAGATTACTAAGTTTTGTTCAAATTCACCTGATTTCACACGATGTTTTCTCTGTTTCCCCATTTCTCAGTGGTGTTTCCTTCTTCAAAACTCTTCCAGCTCGTATTTCTTAAGTACTCATGCATTTAAAAAAAAAAAAAGTACTCATACGTTAGGCACTAGATATATAAAACCAAGCAGCCACAGACCATGTCCTCATAGCACATAATTTTAAGACATGGATCAAGTAATCACGGCAATGTACGTAATGTACATTGTACAATGTAATGAGAAACTGACAAATGTTGAGAAGGGTGCTGGGAGAATGCCACCTAACACATGACTTGATCTCTTCTGGGGGATCCTGTCTTCTGCCTCTGGGTCATATGTATCTTATTTCTGAAAGTGTATTGTGTTCCCCCAATTTCAGGGTATGTATCTGTTGTATAATGTTGAGACTGGCTGTGCCTTGTTTCAGCATTATCTCTGCCCTTAGTATATTTTGAGGAATAGACCTAGGACTTTAAAAGTCTCAATCTGACTAATCTGATTTGACCTGACTGCAGCTGAAAAGGAAGGCAACAGAGAATATGATCTAAGAGAATGTCAGAAGAAGAGCAGGGGCTGCTCAGGGACCCTGGCCAGAGCAGTAATTTGGGCTGAAGCAGAGAAGATCGGAACTGCCCATGGAGCTGATGGCCAAGAGGTTAATCAAGGCTGAAGGGCACTGATAGCATCTGCCTGAAGATCAGGTGAAGAAGACTGTCCACCTCTCATATAACCAGTTTTCCAAACTCGCAAGTCTAAAGTGGCCACTTTAATTTCTTTTCACAAAACCAGCATCCTAGAAAAACTGGATATTAACAAACTTACATCATATTCCATTAATGATAATAAATCAAAAGGATTAGGGGCAACAGTAAGGTTTTAAACAATCAATAGGTGACTTCATAGTTAGAGGCATCTTCTTTACAAAGATCTATTGATTGACCAAGGCAGGCCTTCCAACCTCTCCAACACTCAGTCTCATTTTTAATATCCTTTATGGTTTGTTTAGAACAGAAAGATGGAAGCATTTGGAGGAAAAAATATCCTTTATAGGTAGAAAAGTCTTGATACCCTTTACAAAAGAGATTTAAAAAAAATTGTGAAATTACTGTACTTTCCTTCCTCCATTTTCACAGAAACACATGATAATGAAGTCTAACCGATCTGTAGTATTTTCTTCCTACCTTGGACAGAGAACATATATATTACAGATGAGATGACAATGCACATAAATAAGATATTCTTAAAGACCAATTCTTCTTAGATTTAACATGGTCTAAGGCACTTTTTCCTTTTGAATTCATTATGAAATGGATGTTGGAGGAGTGGGAGATGTTGAAGAACAAGAATAATTTAGTACTAGACTTCCAGGTAATTGCAACAAACTTATAACTTTGCCCTCACTTGTCCAAAACAACTACTTTGAGAACCACTGGTATGCAACCAGCAGTGTTCAAACCAAGCCATGCCAGTATCAGCAACATGGTTCAAACTACTACAACTATAAAAATAATTCTGTCCAGCACTAAAGTAGCTTTATTTTATAATTCTCCTTCCCTGAAAAATAATTATTTCCACTATAAAAAAAATTTGCTACAAGTATAAAGTATATAAAACATTAATATCTTTATAATGAAACCAATTGTTCTGACTTTTTTGATTTTCTCAATCTCAAATTAAGCCTCAAGATTATCATTTATTTAATACCAAATCAATCTTTCATTTATAAAAACAAATGCTGAACATGAGTAAAACTTTCAGATGATCATTATCTTTTAACACGTGCCAAATCTTCCAGAATGCCCTGCACACTTTCTTAGCTTTCATTTGTGCAGAGAACAAATTATTAGATTCTAATATCAACATCTCAGCAGCAACTATATTTTCCTTAATGACCCCCTGCTGCTATTTTCAATACCTTAATGCTTGGCTATCAAAACTTTAAGATTTCCCTGACTTCTTTCAACATTTTCAATGACACACCTAAGTTAGCATAAGCAATCAATGTGGACTTAACACAAAGTCTCTTGTCTCCTTGAGCAGACATCAAAAAATATATACACCATACAGCATACATTTTGTTGCCAATTCTGAGATGGTTTGACTTCTATGAGTCTATCTTATTTTTTCATTTGTTTTAGTTTAGACTAGTGGTTCTTAAATGTTAGCATATATCAAAATTAGATGTAGAGCTTGTTAAAACACAGATGGGTGGGACTTGACCTTCTGAGTGAGTGTGCCTGGGATAAGACCCAAGGATTTCCTTCCTAACAAGTTTCTGGGTCACAGTGCTTCAGCTAAGGGGACCACATTTTGGGGAAAGCCACTGACTTATATGATCACAGAATTTCATTCTAAGATAACCTCTGCCATCTACTAGCTGCATTTGATCAAATGATTCTTAAGAAATTTCATAGCAATAACTGAAATTCCAGTCTGAGAATTAATATTCATTTACTTTGGGGGCACCTGGGTGGCTCGGTTGGTTAAACGTCTGCCTCTGGTTCAGGTCATGATTCTGTGGTCCTGGGATTGAGCCTCACATTGGGCTCCCTGCTCAGCATGAAATCTGCTTCCCCCTCCTTCTGCCTCTCCCCTGGCTTGTGTTCTCTCTCTTTCCCTCTCTCTCTCTCTCTCTCTAAAATAAATTAAAATCTTTAAAGAAGTAATAATAATTTTCATTTATTTTTCAGTCTTCTTTCTATAGCCCTGCTGGAAGGATATTAAAAAATATTCAGCCCAATCATAAACAAAGACACATCAAGGATTTTAATATTTCAACAGAAGAGGAATCAATGAGTGCACAGCATATTGGTTAAAGGTTAACAGTCAGAGGACAGTGATTATCACCTTTTTGCAATAAAGAAATATAAGTGCTAATAGCTTAAGGGACTTATCCAAAGTCATTTTAAAAATTTCAAGTGGTATTTAGAAGAGGCTCCAATCAGCATTCCTTATTCATTGTAATCACAGGATAATGCTGCCTTCTTTTGGATGACAATAAAATATCCCTATTTCTTTATTTTGATACTTAAAAGATACTGTTTCAGAAATACTCTGTTTTTAAATTATAATTTTAAAGAGAATTTGACCTAACACTGAACATGAAAATGTTTTCAAATGTTGGCCATCCATATTATTAGAAATAGAAAATAAATGAAATTGTTGTGATAAAATACTTGCTCACATGAGGCCTACAAATACAGAAGTGCTTAAAATAAACAAAACAATGAGAACAAATTCATCTTCACCAAGTGTTAGCCACCCAACTGCCCAAGGCTGCAAAGGCCTCACCTCTCACTCCCAACCATGCCTCCAAGGAGATTTTATGAAAGTCAGACCACCTCTCAGGACATAAGTATCTTCCCCTATAACAGGGATAATACTGAACTAGGCAAGCTCTAAATTCAAGCCCTGCAGTTTAGTCTAGCTAGCAAAAATATATTTCTTTAGCTTTTTTTTCTCTTTTAATTGAAGGTTGCAATTAGTCTCAAATCTTAAAAAAAGCAAATCTTAAAAAATTGTATTGCTCTAACCACATACCTTAAAAACAGATTCACTTCTGCAGTGAAGTGATTGGTACTAAAGTAAATCTTATAATAAAAAAGAAACAAATATATACATCCCATTAAAGTTACTGCATACTGTAAGAATGATAAACAATAAATGTATAATAATTTTGAAAACCCTGCATAAGTTGTTATTATTATTGTTTGTTAACATTTATGGGCAAATATTTTTTTTCCTGGTAAACCATCAAATGCTCTTTTAAAATATATTCTTGCTTTCCCCTCTCTCTCCCACACACATGGGCTTTTTGTTTCCTCCATTATGTCAACTTCAAAATAATTATGCAAAAAGATTTAAACTGAAATTACAGTCCAGGTCTGATTGCAACCCCAGAAAATACTCCAATTGCTAAGTTCAGACATCCAGGTAACTTCAGTAAAGTGTGCTCATCAGGAGTCAAGTAGCTCAAATATTTAATAGGAATGTCATATCACCATTATATAAACATAGAGCATTGTCTCAAAGCAATAAATCTCAAATGTTTCATGAAAACCATTAAGCTGTTTTATCATCTAAACAGATACATGAACATTCTGTTTAATTCTGACTTTCAAAATAGCGTTATCTATTTGTGAACTCTAAGGCCAGAAATAATCACTAATGTTTCTCATATAAAAAGGCTTTTCAAATATAAATAATAGTCATAGACCTTTTTATTATGATATCAAAATATGCAAGATAGATGACTTCAAAATACACACGACCTCTACTGATTTGTACTTTGACAATCCATGTTGGCCAGCATCATTTATGCTGAAAGCAATAAACCTGGTCATAGAATTCAGGCTACCATTGTGACTAGGGAAAAAAAAAAAACCTCTCCATCCGAGAAAAATCTCTTTCTACTTCACATCTGATTTTCTATCATGAACGTCTTTACTCTAAGAAAAAGTTTAGATTTTATGAAAACTTAAACATGTTTGAGGGGAGGTACACCTAAACATCATTTTGAACAGACATTAACAGTAAGCCAGACATTCTGGCAAAGTCACATTGGTGGCTATCACCCCAGTGTAAAAATTGGAGGGAGGGTGGTTAACTGAAGAAAAGGATTGAATTGAAGATTGCATCATTCTTAATGCATTAAGATCAAAATATACTATTGATTTACTTTTATATGTGAATAATGGGTATTCCATAAATTATTTATAAAATCACTCCAGATTTTCATTATTCCTTTATAGAGTCCATATTTAGCAATTATCATGCTAGCAAGAAAGATAAATTTTACCGTTTTTTTCCCATTCTTCACTGAATGAAACAATCTTGTGAGGCATGTTTTATTCATTTAATTATTTGTTTGTTTGTTTGTTTGTTTTTTATTATGTATGTTAATCACCATACATTACATCATTCGTTTTTGATGTAGTGTTCCATGATTCATTGTTTGCGTATAACACCCAGTGCCCCATGCAGTACGTGCCCTCTTTAATACCTGTCCCCAGGCTAAACCATCCCCCACCTCACTCCCCTCTAGAACCCTCAGTTTCTTTCTCAGAGTCCATAGTCTCTCATGGTTCGTCTCCCCATCGGATTCCCCCCTCTTCATTCGTCCCTTCCTGCTATCTACTTCTTCCTTTTTTTTTAACATATAATGTATCATTTGTTTCAGAGGTATACGTCTCTGATTAAACAGCCTTACACAATTCACAGCACTCACAATAGCACATACCCTCCCCAATGTCCATCACCCAGCCACCCCATCCCTCCCACCCCCACCACTCCAACAACCTTCAGTTTGTTTCCTGAGATTACGATTTCCTCGTATCAGTAAGGTCATATGACACACGATATGTCTTTCTCTGATTGACTTATTTCGCTCAGCATAATACCCTCCACCTCCATCCATGTCGTTGAAAATGGCAACATTTCATTCCTTTTGATGGCTGCATAATATTCCATTGCATATATATACCACTTCTTCTTTATCCATTCATCTGTCGATGGACATCTTGGCTCTCCCCATAGTTTGGCTATTGCAGACATTGCTGCTATAATCATCAGGGGGCACATACCCCTTCGGGTCCCTACATTTGTATCTTTGGGGTAAATATCCAGTAGTGCAATTGCTGGGTTGTATGGTAGCTCTATTGTCAACTTTTGAGGAACCTCCACACTGTTTTCCAGAGTGGCTGCACCAGCGGCGTGCATTCCCACCAACAGTGTAGGAGGGTTCCCCTTTCTCCACATCCCCACCAACATCTGTCGTTCCCTGACTTGTTAATTTTAGCCATTCTGACTGGTGTGAGGTGGTATCTCATTGAGGTTTTGATTTGGATTTCCCTGATGCCGAGCAATGTTGAGCACTTTTTCATATGTTTGTTGGCCATTTGGATGTCTTCTTTAGAAAATTTCTGTTCATGTTTTCTGCCCATTTCTTGATTGGATTGTTTGTTCTTTGGGTGTTGTGTTTCATAAGTTCTTTATAGATTTTTTATACTAGCCCTTTATCTGATATGTCATTTGTAAATATCTTCTCCCATTCTGTCCATTGTCTTTTGGTTTTGTTGACTCTTTCTTTTGCTGTGCAAAAGCTTTTTGTCTTGATGAAATCCCAATAGTTCATTTTTGCCCTTGCTTCCCTTGCTTTTGGCAATGTTTCTAGGAAGAAATTGGTGTGGCTGAGGTCGAAGAGGTTGCTGCCCGTGTTCTCCTTTAGGATTTTGATGGACTCCTGTCTCACATTTAGGTCTTTCAACCATTTTGAGTCTATTTTTCTCTGTGGTGTAAGGAAATGGTCCAGTTTCATTCTTCTGCATGTGGCTGTCCAATTCTCAACACCATTTGTTGAAGAGACTGTCTTTTTCCATTGGACATTCTCTCCTGCTTTATTGAAGATTAGTTGACCCTAGAGTTGAGGGTCCATTTCTGGGCTCTCGATTCTGTTCCATTGATCTATGTGTCTGTTTTTGGGCCAGTACCATACTGTCTTGATGATGACAGCTTTGTAATAGAACTTGAGGCCTGGAATTGTGATGCCACCTGTTTTGCTTTCTTTATTCAACATTCCTCTGGCTATTCAGGGTTTTTTCTGGTTCCATTTAAACTTTTGGATTATTTTTTCCATTTCTTTGAAAAAGGGTGATGGCATTTTGATAGGGATTGCATTGAATATGTAGATTGCTCTAGGGAGTATTGACATCTTCACAATATTTGTTCTTCCAGTCCATGAGCATGGAACGTTTTTCCATTTCTTTGTGTCTTCCTCAATTTCTTTCATGAGAATTTTATAGTTTTCTGAGTACAGATTCTTTACCTCTTTGGTTAGATTTATTCCTAGGTATCTTATGGTTTTGAGTGCAATTGTAAATGGGATCAACTCCTTAATTTCTCTTTCTTCTGCCTTGTTGTTGGTGTATAGGAATGCCACTGATTTCTGTGCATTGTTTTTATATCCTGCCACTTTACTGAATTCCTGTATGAGTTCTAGCAGTTTTGGGGTGGAGTCTTTTGGGTTTTCCACATAAAGTATTATATCATCTGCAAAGAGTGAGAGTTTGACTTCTTCTTTGCCAATTCAGATACCTTTTATTTCTTTTTGTTGTCTGATTGCTGTGGCTAAGACTTCTAGTAATATATTGAATACCAGTGGTGATAGGGGACATCCCTGCCATGTTCCTGATCTTAGGGGGAAAGTTCTCAGTTTTTTCCCCATTGAGAATGATATTTGCTGTGTGTTTTTCATAGATGGCTTTTATGATATTGAGGTATGTGCCATCTACCTCTACACTCTGAAGAGTTTTGATCAAGAAAAAATGCTGTACTTTGTCGAATGCTTTTTCTGCATTCGAGAAGATCTATTGGTTCTATTAAGAGGATCAAATGGCTCTTGTTCTTTCTTTTATTAATGTATTGTATCGCATTGATTTGCAGATGTTGAACCAACCATGCAGCCCAGGGATAAATCCCAATTGGTCATGGTGGATAATCCTTTTAATGTACTGTCAGATCCCATTGGCTAGTATTTTGGTGAGAATTTTTGCATCCATGTTCAAGGATATTGGTCTGTAATTCTCCTTTTTGATGGGGTCTTTGTCTGGTTTGGAGAACAAGGTAATGGTGGCTTCATAAAACGAATTTGGAAGTTTTCCTTCCATTTCTATTTTTTGGAACAGTTTCAGAAGAATAGGTACTAATTCTTCTTTAATTGTTTGGTAGAATTCCCCTGGGAAGCCATCTGGCCCTGGGCTCTTGTTTGTTGGGAGATTTTGATGACTGCTTCAATTTCCTTAGTGATTCTAGGTCTGTTCTGGTTTTCTTATTCTTCCTGGTTCAGTTTTGGTAGTTGATACATCTCTAAACATGCAT
>NW_027397063.1:43168196-43194492 GCF_003265705.2 Callorhinus ursinus
TTCTTCCTGGTTCAGTTTTGGTAGTTGATACATCTCTAAACATGCATCTGTTTCTTCCAGATTATCTGATTTGCTGGCATATAGTTACTCATAATATGTTCTTATAATTTTCTTCCTTTGGTGTTTGTTGTGATCTCCCCTATTTATTTATTTGGGTCATTTCTCTTCTTTTTGATAAGTCTGGCCAGGGGTTTATCAATCTTGTTAATTCTCTCAAAGAACCAGCTCCTGCTTTCGTTGATCTGTTCTACTGTTCTTTTTGTTTGTATTTCATTGATTTCTGCAATGATCTTTATTATTTCTCTCCTCCTGCTGGGTTTAGGCTTTATTTGCTGTTCTCTCTCCAGCTCCTTTCGGTGTAGGGTTAGGTTGTGTATTTGAGACCTTTCTTGTTTCTTGAGAAAGGCTCGTATTGTTATATACTTTCCTCTTAGGACCGCCTATGCTGCATCCCAAAGATTTTGAACAGTTGTGTTTTCATTTTCATTTGTTTCCATGAATATTTTAAAATCTTCTTTAATTTCCTGGTTGACCCATTCATTCTGTAGTAGGATGCTCTTTAGCCTCCATGTATTTGAGTTCTTTCCGACTTTCCTCTTGTGATTGAGTTCTAGTTTCAAAGCACTGTGGTCCAAAAATACACAGGAAATGATCCTAATCTTTTGGTACTGGTTGAGACCTGATTTGTGACCTAGGATGTGATCTATTCTGGAGAATGTTCCATGGGCACTAGAGAAGAATGTGTATTCCGTTGCTTTGGGATGGAATGTTCTGAATATATCTGTGGAGTCCATTTGGTCCAGTGGGTCATTTAAAGTCTTTATTTCCTTGTTGATCTTTTGCTTAGATGGTCTGTCCATTTCAGTCAGGGGGGTGTTAAAGTCCCCTACTATTATTGTATTGCTGTCAATGTGTTTCTTTGCTTTTGTTATTAACTGGATTATATATTTGGCTACTCCCATGTTAGGGGCATAGATATTTACAGCTGTCATATCTTCTTGTTGGATAGGCCCTTTAAGTAGTATATAGTTCCTTCCCCATCTCTTATTATAGTCTTTCGTTTAAAATCTAATTTGTCTGATATAAGGATTACCACCCCAGCTTTCTTTTGGTGTCCATTAGCATGGTAAATCGTTTTCCACCCCTTCATTTTCAATGTGGTGGTGTCTTAGGGTCTAAAATGAGTCTTTTGCAGACAGCATATCGATGGGTCTTGTTTTTTAATCCAATCTGATAGCCTGTGTCTTTTGATTGGGGCATTTAGCCCATGTACATTCAGGGTAACTATTGAAAGATATGAATTTAGTGCCATTGTATTGCCTGTAAAGTGACTGTTCCTGTATCTTGCCTGTGTTCCTTTCTGGTCTATGTTACTTTTAGGCTCTCTCTTTGCTTAGAGGACTCCTTTCAATGTTCCTTGTAGGACTGGTTTGCAAATTCCTTTAGTTTTTCTTTGTCCTGGAAGCTTTATATCTCTCCTTCTATTTTCAATGACAGCCTAGCTGGATATAGTTTTCTTGGCTGCGTATTTTTCTCGTTTAGTTCTCCGAATATATCATGCTAGTCCTTTCTGGCCTGCCAGGTCTCTGTGGATAGGTCTGTTGCCAATCTAATGTTTCTACCATTGTAGGTTACAGATCTCTTCTCCTGAGCTGCTTTCAGGATTTTTCTCTTTGTCTCTGAGACTTGTAAGTTTTACTATTAGATGTCGGGGTGTTGACCTATTTTTATTGATTTTAGAGAGGGGTTCTCTGTGCCTCCTGGATTTTGATGCCTGTTTCCTTCCCCACATTAGGGAAGTTCTCTGCTATACTTTGCTCCAATATACCTTCTGCCCCTCTCTCTCTTTCTTCTTCTTCTGGGATCCCAATTATTCTAATATTCTTTCGTCTTATGGTATCAGTTATCTCTCGAATTCTGCCGTCGTGATCCAGTAGTTGTTCCTCTCTCTTTTTCTCAGCTTCTTTATTTTCCATCATTTGGTCTTCTATATCGCTGATTCTCTCTTCTGCCTCATTTATCCTAGCAGTTAGTGCCCCCATTTTTGATTGCACCTCATTAATAGCCTTTTTGATTTCCACTTGGTTAGATTTTAGTTCTTTTATCTCTCCAGAAATCGTTTCTCTAATATGTTCCATGCTTTTTTCAAGCCCAGCTAGTATCTTTAAAATCATCATTCTGAACTCTAGTTAGAAAAATATGGGTAAATATGATGAAGGGATGGAATATGACTCTAAAGATGAAAATATAAAAAATTTTATAAAAGGAATTGATAAGAAGTTGGTTGAAAAAAGAAAGAAGAGAAATTAAAAAAATAAAGGGATAGAATGTGATCAGGCAGGAGACTAGAACAAAACCATACACTGGAGATTTAGGGTATGTTTTGGTCTATTAGAAGATACTGTATCCCAAAATTTTAAGGAGAGAACAACTTATATATATATACCAAAAATAATGTTAACTGCTATGAAGGGATAGAATATGACTCTAAAAATGAAGAAAAAAAACATTTTTAAAAAGGGATTGATAAAATGTTCGTTGAAAAAGGGAAAAAGAAAAATTCAAAAAACCAAAGAAAAAGGAAAAAACGAAATAAAAAAAATTAACTTTGAAAGATTAAAGAATCAGAGGGAAAAAAGCCATGAATTCTATGTGTTGTATTCCCCTAGTGCTGGTGTTCTGCCATTCTCATTGTTCGGTAAACTTAGTCTTGGCTGGCGGTTCTTGCCCATCTTCTCGGGGAGGGGCCTGTTGCCATGATTCCCAAATGTCTTTGCTGGAGGCGGAATTGCCCCACCCTTGCCGGGTCTGGGTTAAGTAATCTGCTCGGGTTTGCTCTTGGGAGCTTGGTTCCTTGCAAGCTATCCGTACAGCTTTGGAGGACGAGAGTGAAAATGGTGGCCTCCCAATCTCCGCCCTGGAGGAGCCCAGAGATTGGGGCCCCACTCCTCAGTGAGCCCCAAGAGAAAAGCAGTCTATCACTCTCATCTCCCCAGTCTCCAGCCGCACTCCGTGCTCACCCAGCCCGTGACCGAGCGTTTCTATCTCTGGCACCCGACCCCGTGTGGAGTCTCCAAACCCAGCAGATTCCTGCAGTGTGCTCCTGTGCCGCTCCTCCCAGGGGAGGAAGGGGAGTCTCGCCAGATTTGCTGCTTGTTGCGTCCCTGCTAGAAGAGCAGTGGTCTGACTGTGTCACAGATCATAGTTTATGGCAACCTGAGCTGAGAGCCCACGCCTCAGCTCCATCTCTGCAGCCGGCTTCCCCGCTCCGATACCTGGGAGCTCTGCCACACTCAGGCACCCCTGGTCTATCTGTGAACCCGAGGGTCCTGAGACACACTGTCCTGCGAGGTTTCCACCCCCCGCTTAGCCACTGGAGCAACGTCCCTCAGCGGAGTAGACTTCTAAAAGTTCCAATTTTGTGCTCCGCTGCTCTATCTCTTGCCAGTAGCGGCTGACGGAGGCTCCCTCCGCTGTCTATCTTCCTGAATATCACTTCAGATTCACTTCTCCGCACATCCTACCTTCCAGAAAGTGGTCACTTTTCTCTTCAGAGAGTTGTTGCTATTCTTTTCTTCGATCTCCTGTTGAGTTCGTAGGTGTTCAGAATGTTTTGATCCCTATCTAGCTGAATTCCTGGAACCAGACGAAATCCAGGTCTCCTACTCATCTGCCATCTTACTCCTCCTCCGGTATTTTTTCTTTTTCAGCCTGTGGTTATGAGCAGAGACTCGCAGTGTGAGATCCCAGCAATGGCAGGGTTTTCCTGCAAGTCCTGAAAATCACATGGTGAATCTGGGACCACACAGAGAAGTGAAGGCAGGGGAGGATTTTATTTTTTTTACAGATTAAATAGGACGTTCTCTCAGAGCAATTCTTAGAAATGGCTCAAAAATCAAAAGGCAAAAAAGAAATCAAAAGGGTAATAATAGAAGGTGTAAAACTGCAGTCTTCTATCCATCCCTCCATCCAGCAGTTCTCCACTCCCTTAGTGATGCCACCAGAAAATGTTTTAGCTACTTTCCCTGGTGTTTAGGTTCCAAATAACTTATTTTTAATATCTTTCTAAATTTCGGATATTGTGTATTGACTTCTGCCTATAGAAACTGAAGTTGGCCCTTTTAAATCCCTCTCATAATCTGAAGTCCCTATCACGAATACATGTGTACTCTTCCCATCAAACCCAGTTTTTAACATTTAAGTTGAAAGCTGTATTCAGTTTTAAATTACTGTGGTTATGCATACACTGTTTAATTCAAAACCAAGTTGAGCACTACTGTTAAATTTCCTTTCTTGTACAACTTTTTTGTTGGTATTTTGTGGAGTTACTTGCCCTTTATTTTTGTTGTTATTTAGTTTTCTTACAATCTCTGCCTAAATATTCCCACAATCTTCACTTCTCAGTCCTATTTTCCACTCAGTCCTATTTCTGCAAATCTATTTATTGTAATAGGAATTTTGTGAAATTCCTCCCAGAACTTTAATTCCTACCTCTTCTGCTTCAGTCTGCCTGGTTTTTCTCTAAGGCTCAATATGTATCTTCACACTTCTTGTTCTTTTCCAGCAAATTCTCTTCACCTCTGTCCTGTGCTGGATCCACTATTTCATGGATATCACATATAGAGGATATTTGTTGTAAGTTTTGCATGCCTAGCATCTGAAGCATTTTCTGTGTTAGGGGAAAGCCTCACTCTTAGGGACAATGCAGGAAAGTAAAGACTGACTTGCTGTACAATAGCTGAAAATACTAGATTCTCATTTTCACTCACATTTTTTTATCCAGCAGACAAATATGTAAGCTAGGATGGCTCAGTCAAATGTGTTCATGGCAGATTTTATGCTTTTTGCTCATGATGCATAAAAAAAGAGGCAGGGGATGCTTTCTCTTATGGTAGCAGAGATAACACTGTAAGGTGGGACTCTTGGTGTGGGTAGGGACAGCTCACCACCCCCAGCCAATACCTGCAAGGACCTCTGGTACTAACTGCCCTTTCCCACCCCTGTGATATTCTTGCTGTTTTCTTAGTACTGCTACAGAAGTCAAGCTTGACCATGTGAAACCCTGCTGGAACCCCCAATCTGTAATCATAAGATTCTCCCAAATCACTGTTTTTCTCCTTGTTTCCCACCAAGTTTCTAGAGCCATGTGTATCTACCTTGCAATTGTGGAGGTGTCCACAAGCAAGATCTCTGGTGGTTTTGTGTGAAAGATAAAAAGGCCTCATGAATCCATTTTAAAATTTGTAATTAATTTATTTTCTTGCATCTAAAATCTTTTTCATAACAAAGGAGGATCTGGGGGCAGTTTTTGTAACCACGGTGTGTCCATTGGACTCTGGTAAGCTCAAACTTCTGGCCCTGGAGTGCATATAGGGTGTAGTGTGGCTGCACAAGGTCTCCCGGCCTTGTTAAAATGCCTGCACACTTCTGGACCCTTCAGAGGAGCAGAGAGCAGGACAGCCCCGCCACGCTTGGGGGAGTACAGGGCCAGCTGGATGAAGGTGAGGACCTAGCTCCAGCCTTGAGGATGAAGGTTCTGCGCGAGGCTGTTTTCAGCATAGTGCGCACACTTTCAGTTTGGGTACTTCCTGGATGGATGCTCAGGTCACCCGTTATAGTCTCTGCAACAATAGCTCTTTTGTCTTCCTGGCCAGAAAGTTTCATCTTCCAGTTCATCCGGGAAAGTTCGAAGGCGGCAGGTTGGTGCGACTCATGAACCACCTCTTCAGCACAACTTAGTTGAAAGTGCAGTTGGTTTGTTTGGCCAGAAAATTGTACAGCTTGACCAACAGCCTTTTATAGATGTTCTGGCTTTTGGGCTCTTCACAGTTAACTTTTTGGTCCTTGTTGTGGAGGATGCCAAGTCCAATTATGGCACTTCTCCCACCTCCAAACTCAGCACAGCTCAAGAGGTGTAAAACGTTTCATTTCTCTGGCGACAGCGCATGGCATATTTTGTAGCCCTTCCAATGATACTATAAATTATCCATATCGTCCAGAAAAATTCTTCATCTAGATAATCATCCTGGGTCCTCTTCTTTGGAACTATGAACTCTGTTTGATACAAAGCTTGAAGATGGATTACACCTTCATTTCTTCTTTACTATCTTGTTTTGCTGGAGACCACTCTGTAGCAACTTTCAGTAATTATATGGAGGGAGAACATTTTTTGAGAGCACTTATATTGGGAATTTTTTTCCTATTCTCATGGTTGACAGTTTGGACTTAAATCTTTAGGTAGCAACTCATGCATCAGAATTTTTTTTTTAAATTTGTTTCCCTTTAAATTTTTTTATTGTTATGTTAATCACCATACATTACATCATCAGTTTTTGATGTAGTGTTCCATTATTCATGGCCTGTGCACAACACCCAGTGCTCCATGCAGAACGCACCCTCTTCAATACCCATTACCAGGCTAACCCATCCCCCCATCCCCCCTCCAGAACCCTCAGTCTGCCCTTCAGAGTCCCATTGTCTCTCATGGTTCATCTCCCACTCCGATTTGCCCCCCTTCATTCTTCCCCTCCTGCTATCTTCTTTTTTTTTTTTCCTTAAGATATATTTCATTATTTGTTTCAGAGGTACAGATCTGTGATTCAACAGTCTTGCACAATTCACAGCGCTCACCATAGCACATACCCTCCCCAATGTCTATCACCCAGCCACCCCATCCCTCCCACCCCACGTCCACTCCAGCAACCCTCAGTTTGTTTCCTGAGATTAAGAATTCCTCATATCAGTAAGGTCATATAATACATGTCTTTCTCTGATTAACTTATTTCACTCAGCATAACACCCTCCAGTTCCATCCACGTCGTTGCAAATGGCAAGATCTCATTCCTTTTGATGGCTGCATAATATTCCATTGTGTATATATACCACTTTTTTATCCATTCATCTGTCGATGGACATCTTGGAAAGAGCCAAGGAAAGGCTTTTCCACAGTTTGGAGACTTAGAAAGGCTCTTTCCACAGTTTGGCTATTGTGGACATTGCTGCTATAAACATCGGGGTGCACGTACCCCCTCAGATCCCTCCCATTTGTATCTTTGGGGTAAATACCCAGTAGTGCAATTGCTGGATCATATGGTAGCTCTATTTTCAACATTTTGAGGAACCTCCACACTGTTTCCCAGATGGCTGCACCAGCTTGCATTCCCACCAACAGTGTAGGAGGGTTCCCCTTTCTCCGCATCCCCGCCAACATCTGTCGTTTCCTGACTTGTTAATTTTAGCCATTCTGACTGGTGTGAGGTGGTATCTCATTGAGGTTTTGATTTGGATTTCCCTGATGCCGAGCGATGTTGAGCACTTTTTCATGTGTCTGTGGGCCATTTGGATGTCTTCTTTGGAAAGATGTCTGCTCATGTCTTCTGCCCATTTCTTGATTGGATTATTTGTTCTTTGGGTGTTGAGTTTGATAAGTTCTTTATAGATTTTGGATACTAGCCCTTTATCTGATATCTCATTTGCAAATATCTTCTCCCATTCTGTCGGTTGTCTTTTGGTTTTGTGGACTGTTTTCTTTGCTGTGTAAAAGCTTTTTGTCTTGATGAAATCCCAATAGTTCATTTTTGCCCTTGCTTCCCTTGCCTTTGGTGATGTTTCTAGGAAGAAGTTGCTGCGGCTGAGGTCGAAGAGGCTGCTGCCTGTGTTCTCCTTTAGGATTTTGATGGACAACTGTCTCACGTTTAGGTCTTTCAACCATTTTGAGTCTATTTTTGTGCGTGGTGTAAGGAAATGGTGCAGTTTCATTCTTCTGCATGTGGCTGTCCAATTTTCTCAACACCATTTGTTGAAGAGACTGTCTTTTTTCCATTGGACATTCTTTCCTGCTTTGTTGAAGATTAGTTGTCCATAGAGTTGAGGGTCCATTTGTGGGCTCTCTATTCTGTTCCATTGATCTATGTGTCTGTTTTTGGGCCAGTACCATACTGTCTTGATGATGACAGCTTTGTAATAGAGCTGGAAGTCCGGAATTGTGATGCCACCAGCTTTGCTTTTCTTTATTCAATATTCCTCTGGCTATTCAGGGTCTTTTCTGGTTCCATACAAATTTTAGAATTATTTGTTCCATTTCTTTGAAAAAAGGTGTTGGTATTTTGATGGGGATTGCACTGAATGTGTAGATTGCTCTAGGTAGCATTGACATCTTCACAATATTTGTTCTTCTAATCCATGAGCATGGAACGTTTTTCCATTCCTTTGTGTCTTCCTCAATTTCTTTCATGAGTATTTTATAGTTTTCTGAGTACTGATCCTTTGCCTCTTTGGTTAGATTTATTCCTAGGTATCTTATGGTTTTGGGTGCAATTGTAAATGGGATCGACTCCTTAATTTCTCTCTCTTCTGTCTTGTTGTTGGTGTATAGGAATGCCACTGATTTCTGTGCATTGATTTTATGTCCGGCCACTTTACTGAATTCCTGTATGAGTTCTAGCAGTTTTGGGGTGAAGGCTTTTGGGTTTTCCACATAAATATCATATCATTTGCAAACAGTGAGAGTTTGACTTCTTTGCCAAATGGATGCCTTTGATTTCTTTTTGCTGTCTGATTGCTGTGGCTAGGACTTCTAATACTATGTTGAATAACAGTGGTGATAGTGGACATCCCTGCCGCGTTCCTGACCTCAAGGGGAAAGCTCTCAGTTTTTCCTCACTGAGAATGATATTTGCTGTAGGTTTTTCATAGATGGCTTTTATCATGCATCAGAATTTTAAAAGCATTTTTACATTTGTTTTATTGCTTTCAACATGCCTGCTCAGAAGGCAGATGGTACTTTTATGCGCAGACCTATGCCTGTGAAACTTTTCTTTCCCCGGAAATTTTCAGGCTCCTCCTTCATCCCTTAGGTGGTGAAATTTTGCAGTGATGGACTTTGATGTGAGTTGTTTTTGCTTTGTTTCTCCATTTCCTTTCTGTTGGATCCTTTAAGCTCTTTTCAACGTGAAGATCCACGTCTAATTAGGGGAATTTTCCTTGTTTTATTTTATAATTTTTCCCTTCCATTTTCTCTGCTTTTTTATCTGGAACTCCCAGTATATAAATGTTGGACTTAGTGAGTCAATCTTTTTTTCTTATATTTTCTGTCCTATTTTTCTTCTATTTTTGTTTTATTTTCTGGGAGATACCACTAACTTTATTTTTCAATATTTCTTTCATTTTTAGTTTTGCTATTATATTTTAACTTTCTAAGACATTTCTTCTTGTTATCTGAAATAACCCCCTTTTTGTAGCATTTTGATTTGTGGCTATGCATAAGTATATTTATCTTATTTCTTTAAGGACAATAAAATATATATATATTTTAATTTTTGCTCCTTAAATTCCCTTGTTTTTGCTGTTGCTGTTGTTTGTTTTTCTGTATGTTTTCATTTTCATGTTTTATATTAGAGATTTTTCACAACTGGTTGGTAGTCTTTGGCCTGTCATTTATATTAAGTGTGAGGCACTAAGAGTTTATTGGAGCCCTGTTTTCTCAGGCGGGGCTGGTTTACAGATGAGTTTTACCCAGGGAAGAACTCGGGCTTTTTGTTATGTTTGATGGAATCTCCCATTGTCGGTACGGGTAGGATTTTTTTTTTCTTTTGATTTGATTTTTCCTTCTATTTCCTGCATGGGGATTTTGACTTGGATGCTAGTAGGCCAGGCACCAGGATGGGGAAGTGTCTGATGGACTCAGTGTTTATTAAATGAATTATCATTCAAATTCTATTTTTAGTTCCTTACTTACCTCTTCCCCTTACTTATGCTTTATATCCTTAGATGAGATCCTCCATTGTTCAACTTTTCCAGAAACTAAACCCTTTAACTTTAGCAGGGGTAGGAGAGAGATAATTACTTGGCTGCTCGGGATAGAAGAAAATATAGCAGCTCTTTTTAAAGACTTAGCCACTTACCTTGCTTTCTGCCTTTCACCTTTACTGAACGATCTGATCCCTTTAATTCTTCAGGCTCCTGTGGTATGAAACAGTGATTCTTGCTGTAATCCCCATTCTTCTCACACACACATACACATCTCCATTCAGGTCTCCTAAATTAGTAATAACTGCCTACCTGAATTCCAGTTTCCAAAATTATTAACATCTTTTTTCTACATTGCTCTGGTTTCTTTCTTTTCTTCTTTTTCTTTTTTCTTTTCTTTTCTTTTCTTTTCTTTTCTTTTCTTCTTTTCTTTTTCTTTCTTTCTTTCTTTCTTTCTTTCTTTCTTTCTTTCTTTCTTTCTTTCTTTCTTTCTTTCTTTCTTCTTTTTCTTTCTCTTTCCTTCCTTCCTTTTCACTTTGTAAACCTATCCTTTTTTAATTGCTGTAATTTTTTGGTGTTTTTAGATGGATCAGAAATAAATGCATGTGTTAGATTCATAAGGTTTAATCAGAAAATTCTAAGTACATTTCTTTCATAAGAAAAAAGTCAAGGAACTGAAAAATCCTTCTGTGGGCAGATAGGATACCAAAGCCTATAGTGGGAATGGAAATTCTGAGTTCTATAAACTGTCCCTGGGCTTTTCCATATATCTACTCTTCCTGGATTGACATTTATTAGGATTGGTTTA
The DNA here is from genome assembly GCF_003265705.2 of Callorhinus ursinus. Lineage (NCBI taxonomy): Eukaryota > Metazoa > Chordata > Mammalia > Carnivora > Otariidae > Callorhinus > Callorhinus ursinus. The sequence goes on from NW_027397063.1 coordinate 43,178,752, forward strand.
TTCCAGAATTGTATATCTTTCTGCTTTTGCTGTACTCAGAATTAGAAATGTGTCATTATTATTTTGCCTTCTGTGCCTCACTTTTAACCCTCTTTCTAATGGATAAGATCATTATTAACAAAGGATTATAACTCTTGTCACTCACATTCCAAATTCTAGTTCTGTTTTTTTTTTTCTAACTGAGCTGAGTTCATTAGTTGAATCTGTGCTCTTCCACAATATCTATGTTCAGAATACCTCTTTTTCTTCACCCTCTGAGGTTTTATTTCCTTTCTGAGATGACTTTAAGATAAGCATACTCTAGGTAATATTTATGTAACTGTTATGCATTATTAGCTATACAAATGAGGCATTCTATCACCCTATTCTAACCAATAACAGATTTTAAATGTTTAGCAGATATTAAGCATTGTATATAGAGGGAAAACAAGAGTATAGACAGATTAGGGATCGAAGATTTATCAGGAATAGAGATTCAAAGAAAGAAGAGCAGAAAAAAAAAATAACGGGGTATTCATTATGGGTCATATCTTCTGAGGCAAAATAATTGGTTATGTATTTTCATTTAACTACATTATATAGCATATAAAATCTGACTCTTTTTTTTGTCTTTCAAAATAAAATATTGGAAAATTCTTGTTAAATCATGTGTGTTGTCACAAGGTCATCAGTGAAACCAGAAACTTCATACCTAACTTCACACTTTAAGAAGTTGATCTACATGGGGTGGTGCCTGGCTGGCTGAGGGGAGCATGTGACTCTTGATCTCAAGGTTGTGAGTTCAAGCCCCACTTTGGGGGTAGAGATTAATTAAATAAATAAATATGAAGAAAAGAGAGAAGTTAATTTACATGAGACCAGAAGCCAAAGGATATTGCATATTTCGTTTCTAATTTTTATGAAAAAGAAGTAAAGCATTTGCCTTCATGTATAAATAACAATGGACTATTTGAAATGGAGAATTCCTTTCTGCAGAAGTCTATACAATTTTATGCTAACATCCCTCAGCCTGTGAAACTCTCTGTCGGGAGAAGAGTTAACAAAATTATCTTTAGAACTCTTATTAATATATTTTTCACTTCCATTTTATCAGTGACTTGTTTTGTTGTGAAAAACACTAAGCAAAATGCCTATCTATTCTACAATAGCTTTAAACTGAAAACAAAACAAGTTATACAAGATAGAAGAAAAAATGAATATATTATGTTTTTTTCCCCTCAGATGTACAAGGTATACTTTTAAGTAAATAAAAGATTATGAAATGCCTTCTGGCTCTGTTTCTGTCCAGTGTTACCATGCCCACTATTACCTGGTTAAAGAATGTTGGCTTGTTCTTGAGGGACATGACACTAAAACCTTAGAACTTGTCATTTTGTTTCCACATTAGAAACTTTTTCTACAGAATCACCTTCCACCCCCCTTTTGTTTTGGGACTAGCAAATCTATTTTCCTTCATGCATTTTGTTTGTCTAATACAAGATTCTTGAAGACAGTAGATTCATAAACGAATGGATATTTTGGAAACGGTTATTTTAACTTTCATTATGATGCTTCCTTCTTTGGGGAGAGATAGATGTTTTAACTTCCATTATAAATTTTTTTTTTTTTTTTTTTTAGGAAGATGAATGTGATGTTTTATTGTTTCCACATGCCTGGGAAAAGGGGTGCAGAAATCATGTTCTCACTGGGCCCCAAAACCAAATTGGCTATATGTGCAAATAGTCACCAAATCTCTAGACTCACAGGGACCTTAAGTAAAAGGTCTATGACCATGATCACCCACTTCCCTCAGAAACCCTCTCCTCAAGGCACTCAGAGAGGTCCTTCTCCTTTAGTTCAGGGAGGTCACCCCATGGTTTCAACTCCTTCAGTAACTCCTCACTAATGTTTGCTAAACTACCATGCCCCTCCACAACTAAGGATCCTCCCTGCTCTGGCCTGCACACTCCCCCCACTACCCGCATCCACCTCGCAGCTCCGCCCCTTGTCCCCTGCTCCAGCCTCAGACCTCCCCTGGCCTTGGACTCCCTGAACTCAGTCCTTCCCATGTCTCCACACCAGGTTCTCTCAGAAGGAGATGGGTTTCACCTGGAGATCATGGTAGACACACATGTTCTGGCAACATTGAGCATCTGTTGAAAGCAGGGCAGACACAAAGTATAACACATTGTGATCTATAGTTCTCTATTTGTCTTCTATTGATCTTGAATACTGTAGCTTTATAATAGGTCTTCAAGTTCAAGTGTCAATCTTTTAACTTTGTTCTTCCCCTGGAATATTATGTTGCTAATTTGGATCTTTTCCCTCTCTGCATAAACTTTAGAATCAGTTCTTCAGGATTTACAAAATAACTTGCTGGGATTTTAAGGGTTGCATTGAATCTATACATCCATCCAATTGGGAAGAACTGACATCTTGAAAGTAATGAGCTTTCTCATCAATGAACATAGAAGATCTCTCAATTTATTTAGTTTTTCTTTGATTCCATCCATCAGAATTGTGTTATTTTCCTTATATAGATCTTGCACATATTATTTTTGATAGATACCTAAGCATTTCCCTTTTTTAAAAATTTTTTAATTATTATGTTAAACACCATACATTACATCATTAGCTTTTGATGTAGTATTCCATGATTCATTGTTTGTGCATAACACCCAGTGCTCCACGCAAAATGTGCCCTCTTTAATACCCATCACCAGGCTAACCCATCCTCCACCGCCCTCCCCTCTAGAACCCTCAGTTTGTTTTTCAGAGTCCATCGTCTCTCATGGTTCGTCTCCCCCTCCAACTTACTCCCCTTCATCCTTCCCCTCCTGCTATCTTCTTCTTCTTTTTTTTTCTTAATATATATTGCATTATTTGTTTCAGAGGTACAGATCTGTGATTCAACAGTCTTGCACAATTCACAGCACTCACCATAGCACATACCCCTCCCAATGTCTATCACCGAGCCACCCCTCCCTCCCACCCTCCACCACTCCAGCAACCCTCAGTTTCTTTCCTGAGATTAAGAATTCCTCATATCAGTGAGGTCATATGATACATGTCTTTCTCTGATTGACTTATTTCACTCAGCATAACACCCTCCAGTTCCAATCACGTCGTTGCAAATGGCAAGATCTCATTCCTTTTGATGGCTGCATAATATTCCATTGTGTATATATACTACATCTTCTTTATCCATTCATCTGTCGATGGACATCTTCGCTCTTTCCACAGTTTGGCTATTGTGGACATTGCTGCTATAAACATTGGGGTGCACGTACCCCTTCGGATCCCTACATTTGTATCTTTGGGGTAAATACCTAGTAGTTCAATTGCTGGATCATATGGTAGCTCTATTTTCAACTGTTTGAGGAACCTCCACACTGTTTTCCAGAGTGGTTGCACCAGCTTGCATTCCCACCAACAGTGTAGGAGGGTTCCCCTTTCTCCGCATCCCCGCCAACATCTGTCATTTCCTGACTTGTTAATTTTAGCCATTCTGCCTGGTGTGAGGTGGTATCATATTGAAGTTTTGATTTGGATTTCCCTGATGCCGAGCGATGTTGAGCACTTTTTCATGTGCCTGTGGGCCATTTGGATGTCTTCTTTGGAAAGATGTCTGCTCATGTCTTCTGCCCATTTCTTGATTGGATTATTTGTTCTTTGGGTGTTGAGTTTGATAAGTTCTTTATAGATTTTGGATACTAGCCCTTTATCTGATATGTCATTTGCAATATCTTCTCCCATTCTGTCGGTTGTCTTTTGGTTTTGTGGACTGTTTCTTTTGCTGTGCAAAAGCTTTTTATCTTGATGAAATCCCAATAGTTCATTTTGGCCCTTGCTTCCCTTGCCTTTGGCGATGTTTCTAGGAAGAAGTTGCTGCGGCTGAGGTCGAAGAGGCTGCTGCCTAGGTAGAAGAGGCTACTGCCTGTGTCCTCCTTTAGGACTTTGATGGACAACTGTCTCACGTTTAGGTCTTTAAACCATTTGGAGTATATTTTTGTGTGTGGTGTAAGGAAATAGTGCAGTTTCATTCTTCTGCAAGTGGCTATCCAATTTTCCCAACACCATTTGTTGAAGAGGCTGTTTTTGCCATTGGACATTCTTTCCTGCTTTGTTGAAGATTAGTTGTCCATAGAGTTGAGGGTCCATTTGTGGGCTCTCTATTCTGTTCCATTGATCTATGTGTCTGTTTTTGGGCCAGTACCATACTGTCTTGATGATGACAGCTTTGTAATAGAGGTGGAAGTCCGGAATTGTGATGCCACCAGCTTTGCTTTTCTTTTTCAACATTCCTCTGGCTATTCGGGGTCTCTTCTGGTTCCATACAAATTTTAGGATTATTTGTTCCATTTCTTTGAAAAAAGTGAATGGTATTTTGATGGGGATTGCACTGAATGTGTAGATTGCTCCAGGTAGCATTGACATCTTCACAAAGTTTGTTCTTCCAATCCATGAGCATGGAATGTTTTTCCATTTCTTTGTGTCTTCTTCAATTTCTTTCATGAGTATTTTATAGTTTTCTGAGTACAGATCCTTTGCCTCTTTGGTTAAATTTATTCCTAGGTATCTTATGGTTTTGGGTGCAATTGTAAATGGGATCAATTCCTTGATTTGTCTCTCTTCGTTCTTGTTGTTGGTGTATAGGAATGCCACTGATTTCTGTGCATTGATTTTATATCCTGCTACTTTACTGAATTCCTGTATGAGTTCTAGCGGTTTTGGGGTGGAGTCTTTTGGGTTTTCCACATACAGTATCATATCATCTGCAAAGAGTGAGAGTTTGACTTCCTCTTTGCCGATTTGGATGCCTTTGATTTCTTTTTGTTGTCTGATTGCTGTGGCTAGGACTTCTAATCCTATGTTGAAGAGCAGTGGTGATAGTAGACATCCCTGCCGCATTCCTGATCTTAGGGGCAAAGCTCTCAGCTTTTCCCTATTGAGAATGATATTCGCTGTAGGTTTTTCATAGATGGCTTTTATGATATTGAGGTATGTACCCTCTATCCCTATACTCTGAAGAGTTTTGATCAAGAAAGGATGCTGTACTTTGTCAAATGCTTTTTCTGCATCTATTGAGAGGATCATATGATTCTTGTTCTTTCTTTTGTTAATGTATTGTATCACGTTGATTGATTTGCGGATGTTGAACCAGCCTTGCAGCCCAGGGATAAATCCCACTTGGTCATGGTGAATAATCCTTTTAATGTACTGTTGGATCCTATTGGCTAGTATTTTGGTGAGAATTTTTGCATTCATGTTCATCAAGGATATTGGTCTGTAATTCTCCTTTTTGATGGGGTCTTTGTCTGGTTTTGGGATCAAGGTAATGGTGGCCTCATAAAATGAGTTTGGAAGTTTTCCTTCCATTTCTATTTTTTGGAACAGTTTCAGAAGAATAGGTATTAATTCTTCCTTAAATGTTTGGTAGAATTCCCCTGGGAAGGCATCTGGCCCCGAGCTTTTGTTTCTTGGGAGATTTTGGATGACTGCTTCAATTTCCTTAGTGGTTCTAGGTCTGTTCAGGTTTTCTATTCTTCCTGGTTCAATTTTGGTAGTTGATACATTTCTAGGAATGCATCCATTTCTTCCAGGTTATCTAATTTGCTGGCATAGAGTAGCTCATAATATGTTCTTATAATTGTTTGTATTTCTTTGGTGTTGGTTGTGATCTCTCCTCTTTCATTCATGATTTTGTTGATTTGGGTCATTTCTCTTTTCTTTTTGATCAGTCTGGACAGGGGTTTATCAATCTTGTTAATTCTTTCAAAGAACCAGCTCCTAGTTTCGTTGATCTGTTCTACTGTTCTTTTGCTTTCTATTTCATGGATTTCTGCTCTGATCTTTATTATTTCTCTCCTCCTGCTGGGTTTAGGCTTTATTTGCTGTTTTTTTCTCTAGCTCCTTTCGGTGTAGGGTTAGGTTGTGTATTTGAGACCGTTCTTGTTTCTTGAAAAAGGCTTGTATTGCTATATACTTTCCTCTTAGGACTGCCTTTGCTGTATCCCAAAGATTTTGAACAGTTGTGTTTTCATTTTCATTGGTTTCCATGAATTTTTTTAATTCTTCTTTAATTTTCTGGTTGACCCATTCATTCTATAGTAGGATGCTCTTTAGCCTCCATGTATTTGAGTTCTTTCCAACTTTCCTCTTGTGATTGAGTTCTACTTTCAAAGCATTGTGGTCTGAAAATATGCAGGGAATAATCCCAATCTTTTGGTACCGGTTGAGACCTGATTTGTGACCTAGGATGTGATCAATTCTGGAGAATGTTCCATGGGCACTAGAGAAGAATGTGTATTCCATTGCTTTGGGATGGAGTGTTCTGAATATGTCTGTGAAGTCCATTCGGTCCAGTGGGTCATTTAAAATCTTTATTTCCTTGTTGATCTTTTGCTTTGATGATCTGTCCATTTCAGTCAAGGGGTTTTTAAAGTCCCCCACTATTATTGTATTGTTGTCACTGTGTTTCTTTGCTTTTGTTATTAATTTCCTTATAAAATTGGCTGCTCCAATGTTAGAGGCATAGATATTTACAATTGTTAGATCTTCTTGTTGGATAGACGCTTTAAGTAGGATATAGTGTCCTCCTTCATCTCTTATTACAGTCTTTGTTTTAAAATTTAATTTGTCTAATATAAGGATTGCCACCCCAGCTTTCTTTTGGTGTCTATTAGCATGGTAAATCGTTTTCCACCCCATCAGTTTCAATCTGGGGGTGCCTTTGGGTCTAAAATGAGTCTCTTGCAGACAGCATAATGATGGATCTTGTTTTTTAATCCAATCTGATAGCCTGTGTCTTTTGATTGGGGCATTTTGCCCATTTACATTCAAAGTAACTATTGAAAGATATGAATTTAGTCCATTGTATTGCCTGTAAGGTGACTGTTATTGTATATTGTCTGTGTTCCTTTCTGATCTATGCTGCTTTTAGGCTCTCTCTTTGCTTAGAGGACCCCTTTCACTATTTCTTGTAGGGCTGGTTTCGTGTTTGCAAATTCCTTTAGTTTTTGTTTGTCCTGGAAGCTTTTTACCTCTCCTTCTATTTTCAATGACAGCCTAGCTGGATATAGTATTCTTGGCTGCATATTTTTCTCGTTTAGTGCTCTGAAGTTATCATGCCAGTCCTTTCTGGCCTGCCAGGTCTCTGTGGATAGGTCTGTTGCCAATCTAATGTTTCTACCACTGTAGGTTACAAATCTCTTCTCCTGAGCTGCTTTCAGAATTTTCTCTTTGTCTCTGAGACTCGTAAGTTTTACTATTAGATGTCGGGGTGTTGACCTATTTTTATTGATTTTAGAGAGGGGTTCTCTGTGCCTCCTGGATTTTGATGTCTGTTTCCTTCCCCACATTAGGGAAGTTCTCTGCTATACTTCGCTCCAATATACCTTCTGCCCCTCTCTCTCTTTTTCCTTCTTCTGGGATCCCAATTATTCTAATATTCTTTCATATTATCCTATCGCTTCTCTCTCGAATTCTGCCCTCGTGATCCTATAGTTGTTCCTCTCTCTTTTTCTCAGCTTCTTTATTTTCCATCATTTGGTCTTCTATATCGCTGATTCTCTCTTCTGCCTCGTTTATCCTTGCAGTTAGTGCCCCCATTTTTCTTTGTACCTCATTTATAGCCTTTTTGATTTCGACTTGGTTAGATTTTAGTTCTTTTATTTCTCCAGAAAGCGTTTCTCTAATAACTTCCACACTTTTTTCAAGCCCAGCTAGTATCTTTAAAGTCATGATTCTGAACTCTAGTTCTGACATTGTACTAATATCCGTATTTGAGTAGGTCCCTGGCAGACGGTACTACCTCTTCTTCTTTTTGCTGAGGTGTTTTTTTTTCATCTCATCATTTTGTCCAGAGGAGAAGAGATGAATGGGAGAACAAAATGCTAACCAATTAACAACGTCCCCAGCAAATATACTCTATATAAATCAGAAAAGACTTGAAACCAGGGGAAAAGAAAGGGAAAGAAAGAAAAAAGAAAGAGGAAAAAAATAAAAAGAAAAAGATAAAAAGAAACAAAAACAGAGCAAAACAAAAAAAACAGAATATGATCAAATATGATCAGGCTAGTGCATAGATCAGTGCCACACACTGGATTTTGGGCGTATTTTGGTCTAAGAACGTGCCTCCTAATATTTTAAAGGAAGAAAGACTTATATATGTACAAAATAAGGGTTGATACAATGAAGGGATGAAAGATGACTGTAAAGATGAAAATTATAAAAGATTTTATAAAAGGAATTGATAAGATAAGAAGTTGTTTGGAAAAAGAAAGAAGATTAAAAAAAAAAGGGAGAGAATATGATCAGGCAGGAGACTAGAACAAAGCCATACACTAGTGATTTAGGGTATATTTTGATCTGTTAGAAGAAATTGTATCTCAAAATTTTAAATAGAGAACAACTTAGATATATATATATATATGCCAAAAATAAGGGTAACTACTATGAAGGGATAAAATATGACTCTAAAAAAGAAAAATAAAAAATGTTTTTTTTTTTTTAAAAAGGGATTGATAACATTTTGGTAAAAGAAGGGAAAAAGAAAAATTAAAAAAAAAAAACAGTTAAAAAAATTAACTTTGAAAAACTAATGAATCATGGTAAAAGAGCCATGAATTCTATGTGCAGTATTCCCCTAGCACTGGAGTTCTCCCGTTCTCCTTTATGGGTAAACTTGGTCTTGGCTTGCTGGCTGTTCATGCTGATCTTCTGGGGGAGGGGCCTGTTGCCGTGGTTCCTAAATGTCTTTGCCAGAGGCGGAACTGCCCCGCCCTTTGAGTCCAGGCTAAGCAATCTGCTTGGGTTTGCTCTCGGGAGCTTTTGTTCCCTGGAAGCTCTCGGTACAGCTTTGGAGGACCAGGGTGAAAATGGTGGCCTCCCAATCTCCGTCCGGAGGAGCCGAGAACATGGGGCCCCGCTCCTCAGTGCGCCCCCAGCGAAAAGCAGTCACTCCCGTCTCCCCAGTCTCCAGCCGCACTCCATGCTCACTGGCCTGTGACTGAGTGTTTCTATCTCTGGCTCCCAACACTGTGTGGAGTCTCCAAACCCAGCAGATCCCTGCGGTGCGCTCCCGCGCCGCTCTTCCCAGGGGAGGAAGGGGAGTCTCCCCGGCTCTGCTGCTTGTTGGGTCCCTGCTGGAGGAGCAGTGGCCCGACTGGGCCGCGGATCACAGTTTATGGCAACCCCGAGCTGAGAGCCCGCGCCTCGGCTCCACCTCTGCAGCCGGCTTCCCCGCTCTGATACCTGGGAGCTCTGCTGCACTCAGGCACCCCCATCTTTCTGTGACCCCGAGGGTCCTGAGACCACACTGTACCACGAGGGTTCCACCTCCTGCTTAGCCACTGGAGCAACGTCCCTCAGCGGAGCCAACTTCTAAAAGTTCCGATTTTGTGCTCCGCAGCTCTATCACTTGCCAGAAGCGGCTGACGGAGGCCCCCTCCCCCGACATCTATCCTCCCAAATATCGCCTCGGATTCACTTCTCCGCACGTCCTACCTTCCAGTAAGTGGTCGCTTCTCTGTTCAGAGAGTTGTTGCTACTCTCTTCTTCGGTCTCCTGTTGAGTTCATAGGTGTTGAAAATGGTTTGATCCCTATTCAGCTGAATTCCTGAGACCAGACGAAATCCAGGTCTTCTACTCCTCCACCATCTTGCTCCCCATTATAAATGTTTCTAATGCTCTAAGCTTCTTACTCTAATCCTAGAAACACCTTGCCCTAGTCACTGAATCATTTGCTTCAATTGATCCAACTTAAGAGACTATGTTTTCATTCTATACATGTAAAATTTTTGAGAATAGGTACTTATAGATGTTTACATTTTTAAGATTTAATATCCTATTTTAAGAAAAAAAAGAGTGCAGTTTTGTTCTACAATTTTATTGTTCAAATACTTCCCATCTTTACTTGATCCTCACCACAATTACATCAATACATTGTTTTTTCCTTTCCAGGCTGTGTGCTGCAATATTTATGGGGATTCTCTTTTAGCTCACTATTGTATCTCAGTCAACCAACATCCTATCTTTCACATAGTAGGCATTCAATAATTCATCATAAAACACACTGATCCTACCCTTCCATAAAGGACATGTAGTACTGGCTCGTTTCACATTTTATAGTATTGATTTAATGTTTTAAATGCTGGATTTGAAGCTTGAAAAATGACTGTTACTTTTTCAACCAGAATAGTCCATGTTCAGAAGATAATAATAACAGTACTGCCTTATTTTGCTGATTTTAAAATTATCCTCCCAGACACATACATTTTTTAACATCTCTCATATTGGAAAGCAACTACAATCTTGAATTAATTGGAAACTCTCCCTCTCTCTCTTCCTTTCTCCCTTCCTTCCTCTCTCCTTTCTCCCTACCTCTCTTCTTCCCTTTCTTTCTCCTTCCCTCCCTCCTTTCCTTCCTTTATTTTTCTTTTCTTTCTTCATGGATGATAACATAGTGATACTATGTCTTAGAATCAATGCAGACTTTCATTTGAAGGGATAGCCTAGCTACAATTATTTGAACTCCTATTGCATGCTAATGTGCGTGAGGTCTTTATTTTTCTCTCTTTTACAGATGAGGAAGCTTAGACCCCAAAGATATGCAAATCACTCAAAGTTATATATCTAGTAAATGGTGTCACTTGAATTGATATTATTCTACTCCAGAGAGTGCTCTTTACACAAACTAAAGTTTCATTTGTTCATTTATATGTTCACTATATAAGTATACCTGGACAGAGCTCTGAAGTTGTAGAAATAGAATCATATATGCTAAAGTTGGAAGAAAATTCAGAGGACATAGTTTCTAATTCCCTTATTTTGTAGACTAGAAAAGAACTCCAGATAGGGTAAATGATTTCCTCCATGTAATAAGTTTAGAAATTTGCAGACACAGGGCAGGCACATGGTCTTAGGGACCATGATGCAAGTATCTGTAAATGTAGTCCTTAAAATTATTTTGGAAGTCAAAAGGAAAATATTGCTGCACATACAACTCTTCCAATATGTGCCCTGACACTTTTATTAAGAGAGGAAGAATTGATATATGTAACATATACAAAGACTTTCATAATAGTTCCTACTATGTAGTAAGAACTCCTTATATGTTAACTGATTTAATCCTTACCAGAAAGTTTGGAAATGAGAACTAGCTACCTTTGTTGCCATTTTATGAAGTAATAAGAGTTTAGAGAGGTCAAGTGACTTACTGAAAGTGTAAGAATGGGACAATTGATGATTGATGAATGAAGATTTGAGTCGCTCAAACCCTGGCTCATTGAGGTTCTGGCTGATGGTGGAGGTAACATCCAATGGGTAATGGAGGAAGGAAGCCAAAGATATTAATTAAATATATTAATTAATTAAAATGAACAGTTACAGAAATGAGGACTGTAGAAGCTTTGCATGATTTTTTGGACTGGTGTGTGTGTGTGTGTGTGTGTGTGTGTGCGCGCGCGCGCGTGTGTATTTGTAGGCTAACCATTTTCTTCATCTCTTGTTTTCTTTTAATGATATTTATATACATGCTATTGGTAGTTTCATTTATAATTTTGACTTAAGGTAATGGTGGGACTGTTATTGAATTTGAGGAACAATTAATATATCTAGTAATGGATACAATGACTTTTCAGACTATTTCTCATTTGGGGGAAAGAATAGAATCTCTTTTAAGAAGGGTAATGGTATATGATTACATAAAGTTGTTTTGTTGTTGTAGGAAAGCTAAAATGTGTGGAGCCAGGAGCAGAGAAGTTAAGAGTCAAAGGAGTGGGCTGTGCTCCTTTATTTATTTATTGCCTATCAGCTCCAATTCACCTTTTTGCCTGCTCTGTGAAAATGGATCTGGGCCTTTTGCCAACTGACACAATGTTAGGTTTTGTCACTAAAGAGAGATGGAGAGATGATGCAGGTGGAAAGGGTTTTGTTTTCTGGTTTTGGAGCATTTGATTAGCAGATTCCCATAGCATGGATAGCTTCTTTATTGCTGGGCTTCCGAAGCTCCTGCAGTGGGCATTTGTATCTCCAGAACCCAACTCCTGTGCGGTGGGTAGATTCTTTAGCGACCAGCTCCTGCAGTGCATGGTAGCGGACAGCACGTCATAGCCAACAGCTTTCACTTGGCCAGTTTGGTAGTGGGAGGCACCTCCCTGTGAACAGCTTTCATAGTCACTTTAGAGCACGTTGCCAGCAATTTTGGCCAGCTAGCCACCACAGCAAATCCTCTGCCATTCAGTGGGTCACAGCTATGCCCTCTACTACGAGGTCAGTATCTCAGCCTCGGGGTACAGGGAAGGGTGTTTTCTCTTGGCACAGGGTGTAGTCACTGCTCCTCATACCTGTTATTCCTATATTTTTTAGAGTTTTCTTTACTTTTTTACTAGTCAGTATCTATCTCCTTATTTCAATCCCTCATTATAGTTGATAATTCATTATATTAAATTTTCCCTTTTTAAATTACTGTGTGATTACTCTGCCTTGATTATACTCAAGGCCGTCTGACCTCAATTTCCATGCTTTTAAACCACTACCCTGTACTACTTTTTACCACTAACAGAGATAATTTAAAGCTGATAATAATGTATCTTTGAATTTTCTTAAGATAAATAATTAATAATTAGGGTAGTAGAATCATAGTATTTTAGGGTAAGAAAGAACATTGAAAGTGATTCAGTCCAGGATCTTTTTTATTCAGATGTAGAAATTGAGGCCAAAATGACTTCAGTTATGCTGAGACCCATATTTTGTCCATGTTATTTTGTATCATTTTTGCCTATTATAGAGTCAATATTTATTAAATGTGAATTGAACTAAAATGAGTGAATTTACTAGATAATGTTTATTGAGTACCTTGCTTGTAGCTACAGATGAAGTGATGATTTAGATATAGCTCTTCACCTCAAGAGGTTTTTGGTCAAATAGCAAATTTGAGATAAGAATGATAACTTTGGTTAAACCTAATTCCTCTTTGCTTCGGATATTATTGCCAAGCTGATTGTGGGTTGAAAACAGAAGATAATTTTCTTTGTGCAGTTTTTATACTTGTGTCTAAAGCTATATAGGAAAGAGGATCATGTGCACATGTTTAAACTTAACTCTGATATAGCTATTAGAACCTGCTATCTTCTGGAACAAGTTTTGTTTAGTGACCTTTAAAAGCTCAATTTCCAAAGCACACATTTATAATTTTATTTTTGTACTTATGGGGATATCATCTTTACACAAAAATCCCCAAATCTTTTTGGATTGTAATTTAGCAGAAACCTTCTTACTTCCCTTTCTAGAATGATGGGTGACAATAAATGAGGCCACAATCTAATAAGACCTGATCGTGACATATCTTGAATATTTAGCTTATGGAATTTTAATAATTAGCCTTGGCTGAATTTGTTTATGAATTCTGATACCTTAAGAAATTGAATAAATACATGTCTATCTTTAGCACATCTTCAATCCTTGGGGGGCACTGTGTATCAGAGCATTTCACAAAAGTTAGAGTAAATCCTACCTTAAAAAAGAGAAATTCTCATAATATATTTTAGATAGATAAGAAATTTTTTGTCGGATAAAAAGTTTTTTCTTATGTAACATTCAATAGCACATAGGCAAACTGAAGGAGGTCAGTAATTAAGTGGCTCTTTTAATTCCCTTTCATAATTTTAAAGTAAATTGGGAAGCTAACAAAAGTGAAAGTTGCTGGACTCTGAGAATAAACAAACAAACAAATGCTTTTTATCAAGTAGTGGTTTTAATATTCTCTTGTGTCAAGTCATAGCTTATCATGAAATCATAATTTTAACCATTCACTTTGTGTCCAATATCATCACCTTTTAATTTATGTTAATACTTACACGGGTGACATAAATTTAATATGTAGGACATCATGAATATTTTTGAAACTATCACCTCTTCTGCTTTCCTTTCCTTCTCTGCCTTATATTTCTGTGTCCATTTCTTGATGATTCTCAGTTCTTAAACTACTTCCCCTAACACACACTTACTCTTTATCTGTTCAGAGCTTCTACTGACCTCTACAAGGCCATGCCAGACACAAATTCTACATGGGTAAAAGAGAGTAAGGATGTGGTCCCCTGCTTCTACTGATCCTTCCAGAGGTCATTCCTCTTATGATGGTACTTTAAAATGTTTATTCTAAGAATAATAATGATAATAATTTAAAAAGTGCCATGACTAAAGTGTTAAAGGGAAGCCTGGGTGGCTCAGTCAGTTGAGTGTCTGCCTTCGGCTCAGGTCATGATCCCAGGGTCCCGGGACTGAGTCCAGCATCAGGCTTCTTGCTCAGTGGGGAGTCTGCTTCTCCCTCTGCCTGCCGCTCCCCCTGCTTGTGCTCTCTCTCTCTCTCTCTGACACATAAATAAACAAAATCCTAAAAAAATAAAGTGTTAAAAAAATAAAATCCATTGTAATCTATAAACAAGGGAAACCACACATACCATCTTCATGTATTTTCTTCTAATTTTTTAAAGCATTTTGGAGAAATCATTAGGGTTATACTTTATGAAAATATTAGCATGCAGTTTTTATTTCATGTTATTTTTGTGAATTTTCCCATCAGTAAGTACTCTTCAAAAAACTGATTTTAATAGCTTTATGATATTTCACCTTATAGAATAGCATCTTTTAGTTGTTAATGTAAATGGATTTCCAAATAATCACACAGTTTATGAAAAAGGTGGGCTGTCCCTAATGAACTGTGAGAACATTTGGGCATTTTGCACATATTCTGGGGAAGACAGCAGACGGAGCCCCTATCTATTACATTCTTTACCAGTGAGAACATGTGCCTCTCCTCTGATTGGCCTGGAGAGATCACAAAGGAAGAGAGACAAACATGCCTCACAAGAGTGGGGAGGAGCAAGTTGGTGGAGGAGTAGGAGACCTAAATTTCTTCCGGTCCCAGGAATTCAGGTAGGTAGGGATCAAACCATTCTGAACACCTATGAACTCAACGGGAGATCAAAGAAAAGAATAGCAGCAACTCTGAACAGAAAAGCAACCACTTTCTGGAAGGTAGGATGGATGGAGAAGTGAATCCAAGGCGATATTTGGGAAGATAAACGGCGGGGGAGGGAGCTCCGTCGGCCACTTCTGGCAAGTGATGGAGCAGCGGAGCACAAAATCAGAACTTTTAGAAGTCGACTCTGCTGAGGGACGTCGCTCCAGTGCCTAAGCAGGAGGTGGAACCCTCGTGGGACAGTGTGGTCTCAGGACCCTCGGGGTCACAGAAAGACCAGGGTGCCTGAGTGTGGCAGAGCTCCCAGGTATCAGAGCGGGGAAGCCGGCTACAGAGACGGAGCTGAGGCGCAGGCTCTCAGCTCGGGGTGGCCATAAACTGTGATCCGCGGCCCAGTCGGGCCACTGCTCCTCCAGCAGGGACCCAACAAGTGGCAGATCCAGGGAGACTCCACTTCTTCCCCCGGGAGGAGTGGCACAGGAGCGCACTGCAGGGATCTGCTGGGTTTGGAGACTCCAAATGGGGTCGTGTGCCAGAGATAGAAACGCTCGGTCACAGGCCGGGTGAGCACGGAGTGCAGCTGGAGACCGGGGAGACGGGAGTGACTGACTGCTTTTCTCTGGGGGCGCACTGAGGAACGGGGCCCCGAGCTCTGGGCTCCTCCGGGGCAGAAATTGGGAGGCCGCCATTTCACTCTCATTCTCCAAAGCTGTACAGAAAGCTTGCAGGGAACAAAAGCTCCTGAGAGCAAACCCAAGCAGATTACTTAACCCAGTTCC